>NC_057804.1:126857935-126966211 GCF_018294505.1 Triticum aestivum
GAGCAGCCGCTGAGTGCTGTGGAACGGCGGCGGCATTTCGCTCAAGAGCGGAATGGCGTCGTGGCGTGCATCGGTCGCAGAAGCAAGAGCAGAGAGGTAGAAGGAAATGGGGGGCACGCGTGTGAATGATTTCTTCCGCCCCCTTCCCCCAATTTATAAGCCACGGACTGAACATGGGGAAGTGGGATCGTTTGCGCCCGCCCCTCCCACTTCCCGGATTAAGTGCGCACGATCCATGCGCACATTAACTGCCTCGAGAAGGGTAACCGCCCATGGACACCACAATAAATCCACACACGTGGGCCGAGGGCACAAAGTGGCGGGCCCCTGCCCACTATCATGTCCCATTGCGTGTGTGGCATGTCAGGGCCTCTTCAGTTTCCGAGCGCCATGTGGCGCCCGTGCCAAACCCAAGAGATCGCGTCCCTTCCCCTTCAAGTTTCGACGGACTCTTCGGTTTCCCGCCCGTGCCGGGATGCCGGGATCTGACTTCCGGAAGCCGACACACAGTGGGTGCTGCTGGACCCGGCGGTCGCAAGCTTCATCAACATCTGCCACCTCTTCAAGGAGCGAAACTGCGAAGGCCCCCCTACTTGCAGCCGACGAGCCTTCACAACTTCAGGGACTACTATCGGGTGGATGAATCTCGGGTAGGCAAGGGAACCCGGATCCTTTTCAAAAACATCAGGGCTGGCATCGCCCCTCAATCCGGCTCGCACTTGGCTGGGTTCCGCAACCCGGTCGAAACCGCAACACGGCCAGGCCCTCTAGGGCATGTCGGCTGAACTCGACAAACCAAGACTTCTCCAACCAGCCAGCGCCCTCATGGCGTCTTACTCAACCTGGCCTCGGGTCAGCTCCCGTCCCATCCAAGGCGTACGACAGAACAAGTCCCCGTATAAGAGATGAGTGTGGACACAATGGTCCACCAACCCCGCTGACCGGCAGGAGTGTGGCTACAGTATCTGAGCCAGCCCAACCACTCCGTGACGCACGACAAGACGAAGAACAATGCCCCCTGGCGCGTGGGGCCCGCGCCCGGAGAACCTGACAATCCTGGTACCCAGTGGGTCCCAACACCGGCTTCCCAGGCGTTGACATCTCGACCCCATGGCCTTGTAACTTTACCTTCGTAGCCCTGGGGGTTGACCTATAAAAACCTCCCATGAGCCCCCCATGTACACAGGCAGACGCACAATCGATCCACCCACGTCACACACACACTCACGGAGAAGGAGCAGCCTAAGCCTTGGTCTAACTTCCTTTCTCCCCCAAATAGCTCTAGGAGCAACTCTGTACTACTCCGCATATATACCACTCTCGGTACGACTAGGGGTGTTATCTCTCGGGAGAGCCCCGAACCTGGGTATGTCTTGTGTCTCATGCTCGCTCATGCCGACCTCGCCTCTGGAGCCAACCGGTGCCCTCGAGCATGTCCCTCTCTTTAGCCATCCTTTGGCATCTGCCGTGCGCCCACCATGACACTGAAATTTCGGTTCAATTTCATTTTTTTGGTTTGGTTTTTGGTTTGGTTTTGCACATCCTGACCGGTGACGGGTCGAGTTGACATTATTTCTACGGGCCTTAACTACAAATGGGTCATTTGCTAGTAGGCTGTTAATGAGCCAGCCCGCTAACTTTGACTTGGCCGGCCTTTTTAACCTAAATGGACCATTGTTGGGTTGTGCCACATGTCGACGTATTATAGGCACGTCTCGTCCATTGGATGAATGGCATCTGTTGCAAAGCCGAGCTGACACGTGGATCCTCTAGCGAATGAGAAATTTACATGGAAAATCGCCATTGATCCTGGCTGTTAATGGGTTATTGGAAACCGGACCCGATAGCTTAATGGTGAACCGTTACGGTGGAAGCCACGTGTCGGTTGCCCTTGACGAAAACACTTCCATGACGCGGTATTTTATCGTCATGGAAGTGGACACTTTCGTGATGATAATTTCAGTATTGTCATGAAACACTTCTACGACATCATATGTATGACTATCTTGATTCTGTAATAAAATTGTCACAGACGTACATGCATGATAGAAAACGTGACCTACTGTGACAAACACGTATCATCACAGAAGTGTTTTTTGTAGTGTTGTAAACTGTGGAGAGGTCGTGCTTTTGGTCTTCCGTTCGAGGGACTGTTCGTGGATAGTTCGAGGGATCATTCACCTATGGTTCGAGCGACTTCAAGTACGATCTACACCGACTCTTCTTCGGTTGCAACTCAGAGTTGGTATGATCCGATCCAAACCCCATCTTCATAGTGTTCTTGTTTGATCATAGGGCGATTTCTTTTGTTTGTTACTACGTTTTCCAACACATGCATCATCTCAAACATTAGCATTTATGTAGCCTTCATACGCTCCGTGATTTACCTCTCCTAACACGCCCACATATGAAAACGTGGCACTTCGTATTTTTGTTTTCTCACCTAAATATGTTTCCAGCAAACCAAATGACATGCCATTGCTCTTGCTCGGCATCGTGATTCGAATGATTATAACCAGTTTCACCATTTTCCAGTTTACACCATTATGAAGGTGCAGATAATTAGGGCAATGTTGTCCATAAGATTTCTCGTGCTTCAAATTTTGTGTTGATCGAAGCGGGGTGTGGAGTCCATCTTTCATGCAATCGTCTACAATGATGCATGAGTGGGTTGAACTGAAAATCAAATAGATTTTCTCAAGAAACGACAACTGATGATGATGAATTGTGAAGCAGTGGTGATGGGAAGCCACTAAGTTCTGCATTAGCTGAACGGTTCGCCGAGACTATAGTTGTCACTCTCAGATATTTCATTAACCTTTATCATGTCATGCAATCATTGTCACGTGTAACAACGCACATACAGTTGGTGAGTAAAATAAAATGAATGAATAAAGAACTGCTTTTCGGGCGCCCCTATGTCTTGCTGATAGCGAGGAAGAGGGAAACCTCGCATCGGGGACGCGCCAGATGGGCCGGCCTAGCCGCGCGGGAGGCCACGACCTCATATTTTTTTTCATGTTTTTTATTTATTTATTCTTTCTTTTCTTGCGTTCGTTTATACTTCCAAATATTATAAATAAATATATTACAAAAAATATACATAAAACATTTGAAAAAAATGTTAACACGACATTTGATTTTTTTTGAATGTGTATAAAGAAAATGTTTCACATGTGTACGAAAAATGTATAACAATATACACAAAGTGTGTGGAAAAAGTTGACAGTGTATTTAAAAATGTTAATCAAGCATTAGAAAAAGAATGAAAAAGTATTTAAGAAAATGTCAATCAAGCATTTTAAAAATGTTAAATGTGTATAAAAAATTTTGACCATGTATTATAAAAAAATCTTTTATTGCATTAAACAAAGGTTAAACAAGTACTTAAGGAAATGTTAATCAAGCATTTGAAAATTTTTAAATGTATTTAAAAAAATTTGAACATGTATTCAATATATGCTAGGAAAAAAATGTCAATCAAGCATTTGATAAATGTGTATAGAAAAATTGTTGACCATGTGTTAGAAAAATGTTAATCTTGTATTTGAAAAATATTAATCAAGCATTTGAAAATGTTTAAAAGCGTTTATAGAAAAATTGTCGACCATGTTTTAGAAAAATGTTAATCTTGTATTCAAAATATGTTAATCAAGCATTTGAAAAGTGTTTAAAAGTGAGTATAGATAAAATGTTGACCATACATTCATAAATGTTAATACTGTATTGTATTTATAAATTATTAATCAAGCATTTGAAAATTGTTGAAAATGTTTATAAAAAATGTTGACCATTTATTAAAAAAATATTAATATTTTATTTAAAAATCTTAATCAAGCATTCGCAAAATGTATAAACAATGTTGACCATATATTCAAAAATATTAACTCATATTTTAAAAATATTAACTCGTATTTGAAAAATATTAAAATTGTATTTGAAAAATGTTGTTGACGTATATGAAAATTTAAGAATGGAAACCAAAGGAAAGAAAGAAAAATAAGAAAAAACAATGTAAACCAAAAAGAAACCAAAGAAAAATAAAACTGAAGAAACAAATGCTAAAAGATGAAAAAGTGAAACGGAAAAGAACATTTAAAACTAAGAAATAAACAAAAAGAACCAAAGAAAGAAGGAAAATGAGTAGGCAAAAAGGGCTAAAACCCATGGAATAGACAAAATGGAAAATGAAATGAAAAGCAAAAAAACAAAGTATAATGACAAAAAAACTAGAGAAAACTCGAGGAGAGATAAGTAAACCAAACAAAAAACTAGAGATAACCGGGTCTTTATCCTCAAGTAGGCCGCGCATCTTATGTTACCTCGAACCCGACCGTGGCGCACATATAGTGGCTATCAATTTCCTGGGAACTCACTTTTTCTCCCCATTTCTCATGCATGCGCTAATGTGTCGGCCCGTTACTGCAGCCGCTTCACGCGAGATATCATTCCGTCTTGCATAAAGCGAGATATAGTCGGGAAAACCTTATTCGACGCTCTCTGCGTCAAACGGTCGAGCAATCACACAGGTGCGCGACCACTTGGGCCGGCCAAAGTCCCACAGTTCACATCGTTTAGCAGTTCTGTTTTTTGTGAAACTCTTCCGACCCGGGTTTTCCGGTTTTCAGAAATGCTAAGAAGTTCCTTATAGGGTTATTCTTTTTTCCTTTTCTGTTTCTTTTTCTCTCTTTTCATTTTAAAATTTTCATTTTTTCTATCTCTATTTTTTCGTATTTATTTCTTTCTTTTACGTTATTCTTTGATTCTGTTTTTTGGAAAAATATTGACATTTAAAAACAATTGTTCACCAATCCATAAAAAAAAATTGGAAGCTCCGAGAATGTTTCCATTTTAAAATATTTTGTTCATAAAATCCAAAAATATTACCAAATTTCAAAAAATATTCTTATTTTTACAATTTGTTCATAAATCTATAAAGTTCTGAATTTCAAAAAATGTTATTTTTTCCAAAAATTAAAAATATTTGGGTGTTTCAAAATGTGTTCTAATTTTTCAAAGATAGTTTGCGTTTCAAAAAAATGTTCTTGCATTTCAATAAATCTTCATGTTTTCTTCAGGTTTTCAAAAAATATTTAAAGTTTCAGAAAAATCACAATTTCAAAAAAAAATCAGAATTTCATAATTTGTTCACGTTTCAAAAACTTCAGAGTTCCAAATTTATTGGTGTTTTCAAAAATAATTTGGAATTTAAAATTTTGTTCTCATTTTTCCAAAATTATCTAGAATTTCCAAATGTGTTCTAATTTTTCAAGAATTGTTAGTGTTTTTTATAAAATGTTCTCATTTTTCAAAAAAAATCATAGATCATAAGATGTTCACATATTCAAAAGATATTTGCGATCTACAAAAATGTTCATGAATATCAAAGCATGTTCCTGTTTTCTATTTTTGTTTAGAATTTGAAAGTTTTTTCCATAGTAAAAAATTGTTTGAGATTTCAAAATTTATTCAAGTTTTAAAATAATGCGGAGTAAAAAAAATGTTTTGACTTGCAAAAATATTTCGTTTACAGAAAGCTTGTTGGAACATAAAGCTTATTGGTCAATCAAAGAGCTCAACTATGATTTCAAACTTGCCGGTGAGAAGAGGTTATTTGATATTAGTTCACTTGATGAATGGAGAACCCAAGCCTATGAGAATGCGAAGTTGTTTAAAGAAAAGGTTAAAAGATGGCATGACAAAATGATACAAAAGTGTGAGTTTAATGTAGCTGATCATGTTTTGCTATACAACTCTCGTTTAAGATTTTTTTGCAGGAAAGCTTCTCTCTAAATGGGAAGGTCCTTACATTATCGAGGAGGTCTATCGTTCCGGTGCCATCAAAATTAACAACGCCAAAGGTGGTAAACGATCAAAGAATCAAACATTATATCTCAGGTAATCACATAAATGTTGAGACAAATATAATTAATACCGTAACACCGGAGGAGTACATAAGGGATACTTTTCAGAATGTTTCAGACTCCGAAAAGGAATAGGTATGTAATACGGTAAGTAAAGCGACTCCAAAACTGTTCTAATGGCAATTTTTCTCCGTTTTGGAATATTTTTAAAAAAAGGAAAAATAAAAGTAGTCCGAAGAGCGCACGAGGCAACCACAAGGGTGGAGGGCGCGCCCTACCCCCTAGGTGCGCCCCCTGCCTTGTGGCCACCTCGTGTGCCCTCCAGACTCCGTTTTCTTGCACACTACTTCTTTTGGTCGGTAAAAATTCATTATATAATCTCCCAAAGGTTTTGGCCACCGTACCACGACAAAATCCTCTGTCCTTGTTTTGAGCTGTTTTCTAATAGATCTAGATCACTATGACGTCTCCGAGCGCCCCCAAGGACAAGTTTTTCGAGAAGGTCATCAACCCCTACCTTGCGGAGGTGCTGCGACACCCTCAAGCCATTGAGATGCGTGAGGGGTGCTGCACATCCACGATCTTGAGGGGCCGAAGAAGACCGGAAGCATGGAGACAAGACTCGAAGCAATGGAGGAGCAAGTTTTCAAGTGCCAAGGAATGGTGGAACGTGGACTCAACGCCAATCATTTGATGATCGCGGAGTTCACCAACAATCACAAGCTGGATGCTAAGGACATTGGGGAGGGCATCTTCAAGCTTCATGAGAAAATCGAGCATCTCCAAGCCCAGATCTATGACCTGCAAAACCAAAACTGTGAGTATGAATTCAGATTTAAAAGGGTGAGTTTGGCTGCAGATTTGAGGATCCCGGAGACTCGTTCATCTTTCTATGATGGTGAGCCTATGCCTTGGAAGATGGATGACAAGCCTACCACATCAACAACTCCATCATCACCACCTCCGAAGAAAGAGACATAAATACATGGGTATGGGCACTCCCCTTGGCAACTGCCAAGCTTGGGGGAGGTGCCCTGGTATCATATCACCACCACACCTTTACCTTTATCGTTTTTTCTTAGTTTGATACTTTTGGTTATATCTTAATCTAGTACAATAAAGTTTTAGTGTGATCTAGCTTTGAGTTTTTCTTTATGTTCCGTCTATGTAATCGAGTTCGTAAGTTACATATAATAAAGAGTAGTTTTGATGTGAGGGCTTTTGCTTTCTTGATATGATCTTGAGGGAATAAAACAAGAGATGGAATAAAAAGATCATGTATTTATCTTATGGAGAGTAATGACTTCACATATAAAGAGTATGATGAATAAAATTTGTTGAGAGTTGACAAACATAGTTTTGGTCATTGTTGCAATTAATAGGAAGTAATAAAGAAAGAGAGGCTTCACATATAAATACACTATCTTGGACATCTTTTGTAATTGTGAGCACTCATTAAAATATGACATGCTAAAAAGTTGATGTTGGACAAGGAAGACAACATAATGGGTTATGTTTTCTTATTTCTGAATAGAAGTTATATTGTCATGGATCCTCCAACATGTTGAGCTTGCTTTTCCCTCTTATGCTAGCCAAATTATTTGCACCAAGTAGAGATACTACTTGTGCTTCCAAACATTCCTTAAACCAGTTTTGCCATGAAAGTCCACCATACCTACCTATGGATTCACTACAAAAAAATACACTTCCGTGATGATACGTGTTTGTCACAGTAGGTCGCATTTTTTTGTCATGCATGTACATCCATGACGATTTTATAATAGAATCAAGATAGTCATACCTGTGATGTCATAGAAGTGTTCCATGACATTACCAAAATTATCATCACGGAAGTGTCCACTTCCATGACGATAAATCACGCGTCACAGAAGTGCTTTCGTCAAGGGTGACCGACACGTGGCATCCACCGTAATAGAATGCCGTTAAGCTATCGGGTCGAGTTTTGGATCCGATAACCCGTTAACAGCCCCGACCAATGGGGATTTTCCACGTGTAAAATCATCATTGGCTGGAGGAAACACGTGTGGGCTCACCGTTGGGACAGATGTCATCCACTCATTGGACAGAAGGCGCCTATGATACGTCGACACGTGGCACGGCCCAACAGAGGCCCATTCCTGTGAAAAGGATGGCCCGTTTGACTTGGTCAAAAGGTGGCGGGCCGGCCCATGTAAAGCCTGTTAACGGCCTATTCGCATATAGCCCATTTACAGCCGGCTAACCCCAGGCCCGTTACGCCCTATCCGAATTAGGCCCAGTAGCGTCATCTGGGCCACCCAATATGATTCCAGCCCGTTTTCACTTCTGGCCCATGTATGGCCCATGACGTCTTTCGGCCCATATAAGGCCCTATGTAACTCTTGGCCTATTAACGGCCCGTGGTGAAACTGGCCCGTAATGAACAGTGTATTACTTTACACCCATTAACGGCCCGTGGTGAAACTGGCCCGTAATGAACAGTGTATCACTTTATACCCATTAAGGGCCTGTTATTCCGTTGGGCCGTTTCCAGCCCATGTTACCTTTCGGCCTACTCAGAGCCCATTTATTCTGGGGCTCATTTCTAGCATTCGTTTACTTACGGCCCATTACTGTCATTTTCTACTTATGGGCCAAATTCAGCCCGTGGTTACAGTCGGCCCGTTTGTGGTCCGTTAACACGTTGGGCTGTTTTCATAGCGTCATGAAATACGGCCTATTAACGATGGCCCGTTATGGTCGACCCATGAACGGACAATTTCAACTCTAGCCCGTTTACGGCCATAATGCGGCCTGTTATTGGCCCATGTTTGGCCAATCGATCATACTGCCCGTATAAGGCCCATTGATGATACGACCCGTAGAAGGCCCATTGTTTGTACGGCCCGTAGAAGGCACATTGTTTCTACGGCCCGTAGAAGGCCCACTATTTCTACGGCCCGTAGGAGGCCCAATGTCACTACAGTAAATATTAGCTCATGGTTATTGTGGCCTAGTTTTAAAAAATAGGTTATTACAGCCACTAGCAAACCGCGTAAAAAGAACTGCAATGACTACAAGCAAGCAAATAAACAAGACAACAAGAAAATAAATAAGCAAGCGAAAGTGCTTTTGTGAGCTCGAGCACCTGTGTGCTCGTTATCTCTGCCACCAGTTCGTCTCGAGATGCACAGCCCACGAAGTATAGGCCCGGGTATGAACTCTGTATTTGATTTATTATAGTGTCCTATGGCCCACGTCTAATAAGCATCAGCTGTTACCCCGTTAGGAATGGAGAGGGCGGCTCGGGATGGAGGTAGACGATATGAGCCGTCTTGCAGAAGATTCCGTGCTAACGGTGTTAGAGAGTACATCTATGGTGCCCGGCCGTTGCAGGCTGCAGCTACCAACCTTCCCCAACACGGCGTCTTCTCCACACGCCCTGCTAAATCCAATCCAAAGCAGAATAGATCCGCCGCGCGCGGCAACCAATCTCCCATCTCTTGGATCGCTCGTGGTGGAGCGAATGCAGGGCATCGTTTCTACAGGTGCAGCGAGAGAGATGTAAGTTGCAGATTAAACACTGCATGATTAATCCAGTCAGATCCGTTTTTAATTATTGTGTGTGCCGATCCTTTTGATTCTGCAGGGTGTACTTTGTGGATTCATGAGATCGAAAGAGGAGTACAAGGTGAATAGCGTACGAGGTGATTTGGGAATAGAGCTGCTGCCGGATTTCATTATCGAGGTGGTGCTGTTCTTATCTGTCTGAAGCTTACACGTATTTCAGCTTGGAAAAGCTAGCACAAATGTAAATTTGGAAAAGATATTCGGGAAGTCGTAATCCTGGGGGGAGGGGGATGGGGAATGTTAGTTACCATCCATCTTGATGTGGTGTGATAATGGTTCCCATAGTTTTCCATGCTAGTATATATCATGGTGTTTTGAGCCACTGATTACAGTTTAGCTTGCACCCCGTACATTTGGTGTGTAAGACTGTAAGTGATTGTCATCACTCTGCGCTTACTATATTTATTTGTGTGTAATCCCATGTGATGACACTACGCGCCTTATGTGAGCTGCTTGATGATAACATGGAACTACTCGATGCTTGTACTGGTTTATATAATGTGGCTGACTTGTTGTGTGGTATTCAGTTAAGTTTGGGTGCTCTGTACATGTAAATTCAGTTAAAGTTTGCTCCTGTGTGTGGTAGCTGCTAAAGGGCCAGAGCATGTAGAAGGCATCAGTCTGTAAGACTATCTCTAGCTGATCCAGGATGGTGCCATTGGACACTTGGGGGTGTGAGTTGCAGTTAAGTTTGGTGCCCCGTTCATGAGCCAGTGGCCGTTTTAAGCAAGGGAAAGGGTAATGTGTTTGTGAGAAGGAGGTTGGAAACTGAATAAATTTTCATATCTGTTGTAGATGTTGTCTATTGATTTTGCAGACTGACCAAATCATGGGACAGTTGTCGGTCAGCGCGAATGTGTTGGATCTCAAACATGAATGAGCGACTGTATAGATCAGACATCAAAAAGCTCGTGGATGCAAAAAGTGTTGATCACCGAGCTTAAGATACCCCAACATGTGCATGGGACGACGCAAGGAGAGAGTATATCAGGGGCAGCAAATTGCTTAACAAAAAAGGATATGGTTTGAAACCATGGTCTTTGATAGTACAATGCTCGGCACATAATTCAAATGTAGCATTAGGGGTACAAGCTTGCGTTGAAAACACTTCTTTTCATGAGATGATAAGGATAAATCACCCAGTGGGACATCCTGGGTAATTTAGTACATCGGTGTTTTAGCTGGTGTCAAATGTGGAGTCTGATAGGGCAAGAACATGCCAAACTGCCTCACGGGCGGGGGAGGAGAAATTTCCCTGTAGCTTCATGCATTCGTGCGCAGGGCGTCGTGCTTTGATTTTGATATGTTGTGCTGTGCAATGAAGCCGATGCATACCAGTGAGGACAGAATTTAAGCAAGGGTAACATAATTTACTTTGAATCAAACATGGGAACATATTGGACAGTTTCATACCTTTGTAATGGGCAGCTTCAGGTTGTCCCTGTCGAACTGACGGACTATGTGGACAACGCAAGCACCAAACTCCTCGCTGCATGAAATTCACATAAAAAAATGAAGACCCGGTGAATATTCGTTTTCATATTGGCATGGCATATATGTGAGTACACAAAAGAACAAGTATCTACTATAATACCGTGTGAATTTGGTCTCAGCGAATGCCAGGAACTTCACAGTCCAGCCTTCCTTGCTTGCTGGCCACCCGGCATAGTATTCTGTCCGGCAATGGAACAGGGCATAATGTAGCTTCCATGCTATGATTTCGTCCAGTTGCTGGGTAGGTGGGTGTGGACATTTCTTACTGTACAACAGGTTGATGACTGTCATCAGCCGTGTAACCGGCCATGTCCCAAAAAATGACCATCCAACCTTCGGGATCTGGAACGGGAGTGAAGAACTGCAATTCAAAATACGTGTTTGTGTTGGTCATCATCGCCGCCAAGAAATCACAGACGACAAACTTCTGGTTCAACTAGGACAGACGGTATAATGATATTATGCTTGTATTTTCCATACCAGTTGTGCTGATGTGATGTCATACTTCGGCGCACTAGCTGCTAACTGGTTCTGAATCGACAGTGTGGACATAGTCGAAATCGGATAGCACCAATGTCTGCAATAGGGTAATGCATCAAAATCAGAACGCAATCAAAAACTGTTAGTTATTTGCATAGGTCGCAATGATAAATTTCCCTCACCGAGTAATCTGGTTCAAGTGGGTGCCTCCATGTTAGGTGGGGCAATTCTTCATCGGCTTCCTGGTCAGCCTGGCAATACCGATGGAGAATGACAGACATCAGCTCATGGTCAATCATTTTTTTCCTCACATCATCCTCCGACTGCTCTCGGCTTATCTTACCACACAGATTCCGTAATGCTCTCTTTGTGAATGGTACATTCTCCATCTTCCAAAGAAGCTACTGATAATGATGTACACCTTGGCAAGGTTTACATTGTTTTGCCAAAGCTGCTTCACAAGATCCCTGTTGTACACATCAATATGCTTGTGTCTGACCATATTTCTGTGACAGTACTGCGTAGGGGGGGGGGTTATGCTGCAGTTTTATTTCCTGTTTTTTCTTTGTAAGACATGGTGATTTCTCTTAATGGAAATCGGAGAGAATGCTCTCTTTTATCAAAAAAAAATGTCTATGACAGTGCATGGTTGTGCACTTCTCGATGCTCAGCTATATACCAACCATTGTCCTTTGACTGCAACAACCTTATGAGGGCAGGGCATTCACAGTGGCAAGAACGAGTATCTTCAATTATTGGCTTCCCCTGTCAACATTAATAAGAAGGCATAATCAGTTCAGTTCAAAGAAATTATCCCTCATAGTTAACTACTAATCATTGTTCTTGAAATGCTATAGCTCTAGTCATACCGCACATCCACAGACTGTCTCCAGCATGCATTTCGTCCGGTTGACATTTAGCCTGCTTTTTCCATATCTATCCTTTCTCCCACGAGTATAAATTGTAAAAGTCGTACGCCTCGCCAAGTGTGTCCAAACTTGTTCCTATCTTTGGCACAATGACAATGTCTCCTGGTTCGGGTTCCTTTGCAAATTGTCAGACAGTCTTCTCCAGGGCTGTAACCCTGTCCGGGAAAGGAGCCCTACCTAGAGCAGCAGCACTGACACGCACTCTGCAATCCATTACAGATTATATGCAAAGAATCATTCAGCCATCCTCTCAATTCAATCCATACTCAAAAATGAATCATCACTGCATTACAGGTTAGGTAAATCAAATTTATTTTCTGCAGTGTACTGCTATTTTTCTTTAACAAACTTCAGTTAAACCACAGGCTCATAATGCATCGTTTCTGCATTGCACATTTGGGAAATCTGTGTTCTTCTCTGCAGTTTACTGTTGTTTTCCCTAACACAATTAACTTATACCATAGCCTCGGATGTGTTCTTGTTTTAATTGAATTACTACTAGCTTCATATGCACCAGTTTGCCTATGTATACAAATAAACGAAACATCTGAAAAGAAAAACTGCCGAAATCTGCTCTATTCCATACAGAGGACACCCGTGATTTTCCTTCAGAACTATCATTGACCAATTATTCTTAGATGCAACATTCGTACCTTTGCGCCCAGCCCGGTGTTTTTGGGTCCAGCTGCTCTATGGAGTGCTCTAAGCATTCAGCCCCATCTGCACCTGCAGGCTTTGCACTGGCTGCTTCAAGACAGATTTGCCTGTCGGCGCTGGAAGCCGCCGGTGCTGCCAACTCTACCTCCGCGGCCGCGACGACCAGGACCCGCACATTCTCCATCATGCTATTGTTATCATTGATCTCTTCTAGCAGTGTCCTAGAAAATCCCCACATATTTTTGTGGCCACAGTATCACAGTCAGTGGCAAAAACTGGATCCCAACCAAGCAAACGAGGAGTTCGTCGGGGAGATTCAAACCTGCTTATGGGCTGCATCAAGAACTCCATGGCTGCCCGAGCACCTTCGAGCTCGCTGGACTGCCAAATCGCCTTCGCCGCAGTAGATTTCCCCGCCGCTTCGCCGCCTGGGGAAGAATGCTAGATCCAAATCCAGTGCCCCATCCCCCGAGCGGCCCACCAATCGCATTTACTGCGTCGACTGCCGGCGCTACCGGATCTGATCCACGGACCAGGACGCCGGCGACGTCTCGAGCCACGGCTCGGCCTCGCTCCGTCGACGCCGTCCGCACGTCCGTGCAGCCAGGGCCCAGCTTTCAGGTGTTTATCCGGTCGTGTAATGGAATTTTCCTGTCCCACGTGGCCCCGCATTCTGCCAGCTTCATTTAATTCACCGAATCACAACGCTATCCTGGACGGGTGTGATTCCGAGACCCTGTGAGCCCGTGATCACATACTCCGCGTCCATAAGCAAGCAACTTATGCTAGGCTATCACGGCTATCACACATATTACATTCACTGGGCATCAAAGTTCGCCACCAGTGCAAATAAACGCGTCGACAAAAGAATATACAAAACTGAGAGCACTTCAGAAGGCACTAGGCCTGGCCAGGTCGGGCCCCCCAATAGCTGAAGAAGTTGAGTAGACCTCAGTTGTGTCAACGATAGATGCATCAACACTAGATTTAAGGCATGATGGTGCGCACGGCAGTCCTCTGACATCTTCATTGCATCTTTGACTTCAAGTCAGAGCTGAGCTGAAGCAAGCCTTTCCTCTTTAAGTTGAGACTGAAGAAGTCGAACTGATTGAGGCAGTGACTGCATAGAGGTTGTCCCACATCTGCTGGTGAGTAGCTTCAACTCACTGTCTTCATCAAGACAGGACCTTGGGGTCATCTCGCTGTCCTCAAGATGGTTTGGCTCACTATCTTCCCTAAAGTTCTGCCTGGCGTAAGAGATACGACTCTAAAAGAGAAACAAGGAGACACGTAACAGGTTTCACAATTATATAAGCAAATAAATGGATCTGTTCTGCATAAGGAACATGTTTTTACAACTACAATTTGAAACTGGTAGTTGTTGCAAACATCCAATCAGATGTAAACAGCAAAGCAAACAGCAGTGGAGGCAATGATGCCTATCCAAATCTATACTAGAACAAAGTTTGAAGGCTTGAGAAGGATGAACTTACATTACATGTTAGCACAGGCTGGACAAAGCCCTTCTCCATGTTGATGGAAGGATAATTCAATAAATTCCCCAAAGAAAATTCTTTATAAGCGTTGCCATTATTCTACATTTTGCAAAGAGTAAATATAGATCAAATAATATTGGAAGAAACAGAAGATAATGAAGCTCAGGTGCAGACTGATGATACATAATCAATAGCAATTAATTAAGTACAGCGTTACAAGGCAAAAGGGAGAGAGGTACTGACAAGAGCAATGCAGAGCCCATTATTGTTTTGAGATCATATGATCCTTTGAGCAAGGAGATTCATCTGAAATTAGTTTTCATACAAGAGAGAAGGTAAGGCACAAGCAAAAATTTAGGAGTTCAAATTTTGAATTGATATCATAGACAGTACGTGACGCTGGGCTCCCAGCAGTTCTAATAGGGGTTTGGCCACTAGAGTAGGGGTAAAGTGTGGTACAGTTGGGCCTGTGTTTTCTATGGCTGCTGATCTATCTGATTTAACAGGTACCACTACCTTTTCCAAATACCTAGTTTGTACTCCTTGAGGATCTGCACTCACCCTCTTCCTTTTGGACATCTATCACGAAAGAACAACATTTGACTAGAAAAACATAGTGTGATGACACATGGAATAGGTACAGAAAATGGATAGTTATGGCATATACTCATATATGATGCTTAAACTAAGCAGATGGTGTAACAAAGTAGAAGAAATGCAAGAGGTCAGATGCAAAATATGTGCGACCAATACAACTTTGCAAAGTTAGAGCAAGCACCTTGATGGGTAAATAAGATAGGCCATCCTCCACCATGCCAAGTTTGTTAGCCAGTGGATCGTTCCGCAATATTCCTCTCGTGCGCCCATTCTCATATTCATTTTGATAATGTTCAATATCTGACATGCATGAAACATAAAAACAAGTGAGATTTTCTTTGTAATGCAGAAGTGATTCTAATCCAATACTGCCTCCCTGTAAACCCCTTTGTGCTATCTCTGCAATTCTTTTAAAAGATGCCATGCATGCTGTAATTTGTTGTGTGCATTAATATAATGTGGCCTACTCCTCAAAATATGAGAGCTCCAGAAGTGATGACACTTCGCAGATGATAGCTTCAACATATAGTAAAGAAGAACAAGTCGACCTGACCTGACAGATTCAAAATATACTAAGGGAGAACAACTCGACCTGACCAGTCGACCGCAAGAGAAGAGTATCATCTTAAAGAAGAGCAGAAGAGCAAGCAGATTGAAGATATTACAAGTGTTTCAATACAATGTCGGTTGGCCACCCATGATGAACCAGAGCACACAGAGAAATACTATTCTTTCCGGTCTCTCCATATGTGGCTCACATGCATTTCGAAACTAAAGTAGGAACATTTAGCTAACCAATTAAACATCTCTCAGTTTTACTAATATCAGCAATAATAACATATATGAATTTGTACAACTAAGCTTGTTTAGCTCGATGGGTGGAGTAGTGCTATTATGACACGAACCACGTAGGCTGATTGTGGTCATCATAAAATGGGGAAAACATAAGGATGATCAGTACAGTGTTGACCGTGGCTGTGGGATGGCAGATCTGAAGCTGCAAACCACGCAAAGGGTAGTTAGCAACCGATGTTTGCTTTGAAATAACAACTAAGATTTGGTATGGACAAGAAAGTACGGTCAACAAGTGACAAAGAAATGCAATTATGCTGTCTCTCTATATGTCATGACATGCATTTGAAAACTCAAGTGGGACCTTTAGCTAACCAATTAAATGTGTCGGTTAACTAATATCAGTATCATATCACAATCATATTTGAACAACTAAGCTTTCGAATTCTGAGTGTTGTGTTGTTTAGCTTGAAGGGTGGAGTAATGCTAGTACGACAGAAAGCACCTACGGAGATCATAGTAGAGTAGATAAAAGGGGAAAACCCTAAGCATCAAGAGAAAAATCAGGAAAGTGGAACTAGCTGGACCAGTGGGTGGTGCACATGCTTTTCGAAACGAATATAGGAACATTAGGTGGCCAATTAAATGTTTTCTGTTTTAGTGATATGAGCATCATATCAGATTCGTATTTCAACACGTAAGCTTTGGGTTGAGGTCTTGAGGAGCAGTGCTAGCACGACATGAAGCACCTACGATGATGGTAGTGAATATAAAGGGGGAAACCATAAGCTTTACGAGTATAGTGCCCATGCCATGGCGGATCTGAAGGTGCAAACCGGACAAAGCTACTTCGCAACCAATGTTTGCTTTCAACTAGCCACTACGATTTGGTACGGACAAGAAAAGTATAGTAAACAAATTACGATCTATTTTCCGGGTGAGATCAATAACTTAAGCACATATGGAAGAGTACCACCTCTCTTGCGACACCGTGTAGGCCTATGCTGATACGTTGAGGGTGCTGCGGGTGCGATGGCTGTCGGCGGCGGGGAAGAAGACTTTAGACGGCAGACGGTCGGGTCGAGGGATATATCCTGTTGCCGTGGACGAGGCGGTCGTAGGAGCGGCAACGGCAAGGTGGACGACGGCGCCGATGAAGCGAGAGGAGGCGATGAAAGGATCCTGGTCCAGCACCGTGGATGAGAGACGTCCATCTCTTGCAGTGGACGACGGGGTAGGGGTAGCGGCTCCGGCAAGGTGGAGGATGGGGTGGCGGACGGAGGAGGCTGGCCGCAGTGCGGAGGTTGTCGTGCCGCCGACGGTGTATGAAAGGGGAAATGGAGGGGAGGGGGGCGATCTCAAACTTTGGGACGCGCTTCTCTGAAATGGAGGAAAGTTACGAACTTATCCCCCGTTTAAAATTTCAGACATCGCGTCGGTTGGGGATAGGACGGTAATCTCGCATCTCCCAAATATTTGCCGGTAACTATTTCGGGCGAGGAGAGGGTGTTTTGCCGCCCATGGTTGGCGCCCATGGTGTATGAACGGGGTTGACTGGTAGGGTGGTTGTGTCACGTCTGATGGAAGTTACACATCTGCCCCTATTTAAAATATCAGCCTACATCGATTTCGGACGAGGAGAGTTTGTTTTACTGCCCACCGTGTATGAATGGGAAAATGGAGGAAGAGACACATGTCTTTCGGACGAGCTTGAATCAAATGTGTTTTGCCGCCCACGTTTGGCGCCCACCATGTCTGAATGGGCTCAGAGGCCGTCGTGTCACATCTGATTGAAGTTACTAGTCTACCCCTATCGACAGCAGTGTAAATCCAGTCGATAAGGATGTCAAGTGTCAGGGGTAGAGAGTAATTTCCATCTCGCAAACACTTGCTTCGGGCAGCCCACAAATTATAGTGGGTGTTTAGCCGCTTCGTTCAAAACTTGGGAGAATTAGCATTCACGTTTGCCCTGGGACCTGGCAAACTAAATTCAAATCCAGTTTGTATTCGATTACGAATATCCACAGATAATTATACGTTTTGTTATTTATTTCTTCAAAACCGCAACAAAGATTTATTCCACCTTTATATATGATTATGATTTAGAAATACCGTGATCTTCGAATTCAATAGGTTGGATACACTCTGATTCAAACAGTTATTTCATCCAATACAATATGCTCACACGAAAAACAGTTCACCTTATGTCAATCATACAAGTACTGAGGATTACCTCGCCTAAAAAATTCAGATCATTACAACACATGGACAACATGGAATTCCGGACAACATAGGGGGTCTTGCAACATAATTCATTCAGAGACATGACACAACATACAAGTACAATAATCTAATGACAATTTCAACTGGTATCTAAAGAAGAACCGGGATTACCTTGGGTTCAGATAGCAGAAACAGCAGGACCTCCTCCGTCTTCAAATGCAACATTCTAACTTCCTCCAATTCTTGGGTTGCTTGCATAATGCGTACCGCTAATTCCGTAATTTCCAGTCTCAAGATAAAGATTACCTCATTCATGGCAGCCACACCATCTCTTTCTGCCTCTAGTAGAGCCTCAAGCACTATAATATCTGTGCTCAGACTGCTCTCCGACGGTGTCGCCTCTGAACTGCTACCATCTGGTAACATGGATGGCGCACTGCTTCCACAAATAGATTCTGGGGTTGTACATTGTGTCCTAGTGTGAACGGCGTCCTGAAAGGTTTCCGCTGGACATAAGTAAGAGATAGTTATCGTATGATCCAGGCAGTAAGCTTACATGGTAAACGGCGGACGAATTATTGCCGAGCATGGCAAACTATATTTAAATGGTTCGAAGCAGCATCAGTCGAAAAGAAATTAAAATGGTAAGATGAAAGTTGAAAGTGAGTGTACAACCGCTATATTTAAGTTGCCAAGGCATCTAAGCAGTTGAAATAATCTGAGAAAGCACTTAACAGTGTGGCCTCATATAAACTACGAAGACAGTCTTGTGATGAAGTTGAGAGGAAAAGTTAAGGACTCAAATGAAATAGGCATGCATTTCTTTACGATAGTACAGCAGGCACTGCTGACATATTGGCCAACTCAGGTATAACGTAACAACAAACAAGCATTCGAATCAAGCAATACATCAAAGTAGACAACTGAACTATTTGTAACTCGATAGGATTACACGTTGAGGGCACAAGACAAGAAAGAGGCCCACTCGCATTACATTTAACATGTACTAAAACACACTGGCTTACCATATGTTGTTGTGAAGCCTAGCTGCTGTTGCAATGTTCTTTGAAGATATCGTCAGCATCCCGTGGTTGCAAATCTAGTTGTTGTAGTTTATTCTGCACCATCTATTTAGGTAAAATTAATTTTAATCTCATGCACTGGTCCGAATTGATCATCAATGGTTCATCTAAACTAATGAAAGAAGGGTGTGTGCATACACGACAATATGTCTGCTTCCCTCTATTTTTATGCTTGTTCGAGGTGCCAGCACCAAAAGAACAAATATTTTGCTTGATGGGGTTGGCAGCTCCATAATTAATAGAAGCATCAAATTAGTCATGCAACTTAGTAAGCTCAAGAACACACAAACAAGTAATGAACAGAGGCTTGGAGCAGTGATGTAATAGCTAGCATCAGAAAATGTAGGGTAAAACGAACAAAAAGCAGCGAAACCACATGCTAGTTTGCTAATGTGTAATTAAGCATAGAGAACATTAAGCAGTCTGATGGAACCAACAGGTGGCATCAGAACAAACTAAAGCATATTAACTATATGTGCACTGGTATGTAATTTAACACATGTAACATGTTCACTGCCAAAAGTATGGCCCTACAGGTGCAAGCAGAATAACGCGTCTCATGAAAAACTGAATGATGCCCTGAAGAAATTCAAAGGTGTGGCGCTTATGCTAGGAAAGTGAACATAGGCGCCGGTCGTTGGATAATAGTACCTGATTCTCGGCGGCATACGGGTATCGTTGTCATACTTGATAGCTAAGGATCGTCGATGGTGCTCGTGTTGCGGTTGAGTTTGGGCCGGCTGTCGCTGTCGCTGAAGCTACTCCGGTGCTACGGTTGCGGCGCCTGTCGACATACAAAAAAGCTCATCTGTGGTAAGTGAACAGTTGCACGATAAAGAGAAAAACCGAAGGAGTACAAATCGAAATAACCTGATGAGGCTGCGGCATCGGTAAAGCAGGGCCGGTGGAGTTGAATATGGCATCCGTGGAGTGGGTCCGGTGCAGTGGACGAAGGCTTCAGCGGGCGCGTTGTATAGTGCTTTCGGTGAGGCGGATCTGTTGCGTCGGACGAGGGCTTGTATGAAGGGCCAGTGAAGGGGCGGACGAGGGAGTCAGTGAAGGGCCTACGCTGTGGTGGAGGGCACCGATAAAGCAGATCCGGTGCAGTGGACCATGATGGCGGTCAAGGAGATCTGGAGCGGTGGACAAGCCAGTCGCTGAAGCGGCTTCGGTGAAGTGGTGAGTTGGCAGTTGGGGGTTCCAAGGTGCGGAAGGTAGATCCGGCGGGGTGTGAGGTCCACCGCTGCGGCGGAGAACTAGATTCGGCGGCTTGCCGTGGTTGGGGGGTCGGGGAGGGGAAGGGGAGGGGCTTTGGGGAAGAATGTTGGGGGCAAAAAGGGGAAAACAATGGAGTTACCAAAGCAGCCCTTTTTCCGTTCATGTGGCAGGGGTAAAACAGGAATATTGTAGGGCTAAACTTTCGGGCGCGTGATATTTCGATGTGAGCGGGAAGTTTGAAAGCTTTGGCGCCTAAAATCATAAGTATTCTGCTCTCGTACGGCCGACTATGATATCATGGCCGACAATTTGTTTGTTTTGCACGCAAAAAAAGTGCAAGTTTTGAAAATCAATGTCTCCAACTCGAAACTTAGATTGTCCATTCAATTCAAATATAGATCATTGAGCTACTACAAGCAAATACCATCATATGGTCCAATTCAAATGAAATTCCAAATGTGTTTATCCTAAATATGATGACGAAAGCAAAAATGTGTATGTGTATGAATAAAGTGGATGATTATAAAGTTTGAACATGCCCGTATGTGTATATCTCTAGGTTTGATATATGAATTTGAAATCGCGAAATCGCGAAATCCCGGCTTAAAAAATGTACCTCCATTTAAATGAATTACAAAAGCTAATGATGGAGTCGAATTCCAAAATTCCAATCTTAGGTTTGTAATTCTGGTCCATCAAGGTATATCACGCATGTTCAAAAGTATCGTTATCTCATAGTACAAACTGTGAAACAAATGGATCAACCATGAGTGCACAATATCTCAATTACGCTAAAGTCCCTCAAATATAGACACCTCACTCTTTATCTAAAGTCAACCCCCCCCCCCCCACCACCACCGCCACCACCACACACACACACGCACATAGAGAGAAGTCGTTCTCTCCCCCAAACACAAACACATGAGCACATTAACACCCCTCTCTCTTGTAAAGTCCGGACCCCAACATAGGTCTCTATCACTTTGTATCTCGGGCATGCACACATCTCTTCCCTCACTCTCTAGGTCTCCCGCTATCTCTCTTACCCAAGCACACGCACTATGTAGAGTGTATATTTCCCATACACACAAAACGTCGCCCCCAAACGTCTATCTCCCTAGTTATGTGGTTCTCGCGCACTCACCTCACACACCACCCCCACTGCAAACAAGCACATTTTGTCTCCTTGTGCACCACTCTCCTCTTTCTATCTCTCCCACATGCGGACCCGCCCCAGCTCCTTCCCTGCATACATATATGTTGTGACTCTTTGCATAGCTCCCTAATGTATAATCGTTCTCGATTTCGCACATTGTTTTCTACACCATCTATTCTAGATCTCTCATGAAGTTCCTATCACACACACGATGACTCGCTTCCCTTGTGTCTCCGTTCATAGGCCAATTTCAAACAACATCAACATTGTCTCCCTATCTATACGCCATTTATGGACACAAATGACCCCTCTTGCCCCCTCTCTTCCTCTCTCTCTCTCTCTCTCTCTCTCTCTCCATCGCTAGCTCTCTCTTTCTCTCGCTCTCACACCCCTCTCCCACACACACACTCGATGTCTCTTCCAAATAGTCTGCTCCCCCAGCCCGCACTCGTGCTATCCCGTTACTACACATGTCACACCATTCCCCCTTCCCTTATACTAGGTTTACATCATCAGTGGTCTCTCTACTCCACGTACACTCTCTCCCTCTCACACACAAACGCGTGCACAAACACACACAAACACGCACAAACACCCATTTATCTGGACCCTCATCTCTCCCCATGTCCGCATGTGTATCTCACACACTCACTCTCTAATTATGTATATGTGTCTCCACGTTACACAACATAAAGCCCCATGTACATGTCTCTCTCTATCCTCCACACACATAGACACAAAGAATCTGTTATCATTGCCTCAGTCTCTAACATATCACACACGCACACTGTCTCTCTCTCTCTCTCTCTCGCAAACACGCTCATCAAGGGTTTCCCCGTGAATAACTTCCCGTCTATTCATCAACAATCGTGGCAGTACGGCGAACACGAGACGTGAAAAAGAATAAATCTCCACGTGCTTAGACCACCTAGTATGACTACTAGGACTAGGGCAAGCCAAAAAATGCGCCGCCGTCACCCCCTCCTTGTCGGCGATGGGAAAATCTTTGTTTTACACAGTCGAGAAGTCATTGTGCTAAGGTCCCACATGTCGAGGCGTTGAATAGAATGTAGATGCTAGTTTACGGAAGCAAGTATCGATAATACGTTTGTATCTCCATACTTATATTTTCTTCTCTTATAAAAAACCGAGGTGGTGATGATGGTACGTGTGCCATCTTGCAATATAGACCGTCCGATCTATATCTGACAGATGGAAATTAAACTAAAAGATACCCGCACCCCTCTCCACATCTGCAGACAAGTCCTTCCCTCGTTCATCCCTATCTCCAACAAACCTCATTCTTGAGCAATTAAGAAAGGTAGCCTCTGGAACAAACTGGCCTAGTGGCCGCTGCCGGCGTCGTCAATCCCCATGCCTCCGCTCAGTCCGACCACCAACCACCACCACACCCCACTCCTCTTCACCTTATCTCATATTTCTCGAGATATCATTAGTTTTTCACATGGGATTACTCCCGCAAGGGTCAATCACAACAAGTGATTTATAAAAAATGCATCTTGATGTTTCGTGCAATGCACGGATCTTGCTAGTACTCCTACACAAGACTAAGTTGGTGATGTTGGTGTGTCTGCCATCCGTCGTTTCTGACCATTAGATCTACATCTAACGATTGTGAGGTAAGTTGTTTCCTTTTTTCACCAACATCCCACTTGTCTACCAATTTGCAGAAAAACCCATAATTAGTATCTTAAAACCAACCGCATCCCTTCTTGACCTCACCAAAGCAGCCCAAGGAATATATTCTAATTGAAATATATGTATATCAAAATTAGAGTGTTTTGTACCAAGTTTGTGAATAAGTATTATTCTAATTATGATTCGTTGCAACGGACATGAACATTGCTAGTATTTCCAACCACGCATTTTTTTCCTAATATTCCATAGTTTCGAGTTTTTCATCAAGATATTAGTCACTCATGGTTGATATTTACTTTCAATCATGTACACATATGCACTATGTAACTAGCCTTGCTTATTGGCTTCCAAAGCTTAACTTTCACTCCTACTTACAATATGTAGAGTATTTAACAAAAAACTACCACTTTCAACCAGCCCTAGGAAGAATCTGTTGTACAAAAAATAGCAAAAACATACCCAAATTTTCTTAATCCACGCCAAAAACTACTACCTAGTACTCCTACCGATTAGGTTCGTTTAAACCCATTTATGACAGGGTTGGCCCACACGTCCTTGCTGACGAGGCAGCTTAAACAAACACATTTTGTTTGACCGTTGACACGAGGGACCCACATCTAACCTTCTATCCTGTTATTTCCCCTCAAATCATTATTTTTCCAGAACATTACTTCAAACAGTACTGATGCGTGTTCGTCGGTGGCGCCGGTGATGAGCGAGTTGGCCGTCGCTCCGCCGGACGGGCCGGATGCCGCGCTGGCCTCCGCACGGGTTGGCAGGCTGGCCCGAGCGTGACTCACGAGCGAGAAAGATGCCGCGCTGGCCTTCGCTCGAGCCAGATGGCTGGGCTGAGCGCGGCGCGTGCGAGCAAGCCGCCGCGCTGCCGTGCCAATCTAGCTAGCAAACCTTGCAGACAAGTAGCTGGACGGAGCTATCTTGGCTAGCTAGCGGTCGTGAGCTCTGGACGGAGCTGGCATCCGGGCTGCCGCAACATGGGCTCCGCACCGCCGGCGGTTTTGACCTCGCCTTCTGCCGGCGGCGGTAGCTGCGTCCCATGGTCGAGGATGACTAGGTGGACGGGTCGGAGGTAGGAGGTCACTCGAGGATTTTTGTTGGTAAGAGCATGTACAATGGTTGATAAGGTAGTCTTATCTTAAATCTGCCACGTATGCAAGTGGTAGTAGTTTCTTGGCATTTTAGTGGTTTCTTGCATTATTAGGGGTTTCTTGTAAGGAACAATGTACGTACTACTAGCGACAAAAGGCGATTCTAGGTTGCGTTGTACTCCAACGAGTACTACTAGTGGTCGCGGGAGTGTATACCTCGTTTTGTGGGTTTGATCCCGGTCGAACGCACGGCAACCTTTTTAAAAAAATAGTTTACACGGGTAGTTTGAGTTTTGAAGTCGAACGGACGTGCGGCCCCACAATCTGGGTGCACTGGACATCCTAGCCACGTGAACGGGTTTTCCTTCCCAGCATCCCGTGGCTCGCATGCTCGCCCTAGCCACACCTCGCTTGCAGCTTCCTCATCAGCTAGTAGCATATTTAAACTAGTGCCTCCCAATTAAGCCCGAGGAGCCGAAAAAGCCTGGCGGGGCATTGGGAACCTTGCAATATGGCTTCGTACATAAAGTGCTCTACTACTACTCTGTAGCTTGTGGACTTGCACGCATGGACTTCACTCCATTATCGGCTCTACTATAAAAGAAATTCATCTTGATGTGTTTTTTTAAACGGAGGCAAAAGCTTTGCTTCATCTCATTCATAAAGAAGGAACTACTACTAACAAAGTTCGACGATCCATTACGCCTCCACAAATGGAAGCGAAAAGCCTAGTCTCGCTATATCAAATAACTCAAATGTTCTGCCCCCGCAGTAACCGTCGCTGATAAACAGGCTACTAGTGTGTGTGTGAGAGGAGTGGCTGAGTAGGCCAGCTACTCCTACGTGAGAGGAGCGGCTGAATATAGCACCGAGAGTATCCACTAGGCCACTACGCAGGTGTACTTCCCCTACATTGATAGTACATCGATGGTTCTAGAGAACAGTAGTACCCTCCACTTCCAACTGTAGCTCCTTGGCCCTAAGATTCAAGAGTTCAAAACTGGTGCACTATACTAGACTAGACTAGAAGTACAGTACATCGCACTACTAGTTGAGAAAAGTAGTACTGGTACTGCTACAGTACGAGTACGTACTCCTCCGTCACATAATGTAAGACATTTTTTGACACTAGTTGGCGTGTACAAAAAATGGCAAAAACATACCCAAAATTTCTTAATCCACGCCAAAAACTACTATCTAGTGCCAAAAATTTCTTACTAGTGCTATTATTTACAGTATAATGCAATCCCATAATGTTCCATAATGCTAGTACTAGTAGTAAATAATAGCCTCACCCCTTCGCTGAGGAACGATCTACAGTTGGAAGGGACGAGGCCCTGCGGTTACTACGCTCCTATCTCCTCCTCGCCAGTTCCCCTCCCCCCGAAGAGAAGGCAGTTTGTCGCTGCTCCCATGGATTCGCCATGCGGTTCTCCTCCTCATCGGGGCTGGGAGACCTTGGACGACGATCCTCTAGGAGAAAGCGCACGCCGCTCCGACGTCCTCACCGCCACAAGACTTGGTGCTTCCTGCACCAACTTTTTCAAGACGCTGCTTAAACAGGCTTGGGAAAAGGCCATGCTTGTTGGTCTTCCATGCGTCCTCGAGGAGAAGGTTCTTCTATGGGACAATACTTCGAACAGTCCACCGCTCCCTGGCCATTGTTGCACGTTGACTCTGCTAGAGTTGCCGACGTTGAGAGGTAGTCGGATTTTGTCTGATGAGCAGGTCAGTAATGGAGTTTGATCATGTAGTACTTAGTTATTCCATTTCCATCCCGTAATTTCTCCGCTACCCACCGTCTTATGTACAGGTCTGGGTCGGTGCCAACGAAGATTGGCTTGCATACCTCCGGCCGGATACCATCATCATTTTGCACAACATCCACAGCAGTACGTGCGGCCATTCCGGTAGACCCCTTCTCCACCATTGGGATCGGCCTTCCGGACTGGCTGGGCTTGAATACGTATGATGATGCCTACATGAGATTGAAGAAGATAGCAATTGCGGACCCGCCAACAAAGCGACGCGGCTACGACGATTACTATCTCATCGCGGTGTTCGACATAAGGATTGCCATCAATGCAAGACGCAGTAACGGCAAAGGCTGGCGCATGTTGGCGACGGCAGATTTGTACCCCTACACGTTCGAAGACGGGGTGCGCCATCTAGGCCGCGTCTTCGCGGTGACAAGCAGGGGACTTGTTTCATCTGGTTGCCATCCTACGGTATGGGAGATTACAAACAGAATGCACAAACCATCATTTGCATCCCTAACGGTACTCCATTATTTTGCAGGGACCAGTCATCCCCCGATCAAAATAAGATCGCCGATCAAGGATGTGCATTTGCATCCGCGATTTGGTCTAAGCTGGAACCTTGTAGCTGACTTTGGCATATTGGGATCAACTATCTTAGCAGTCGTTACCCATGGTACCACTGATGTGCAACATGGTCACACAATCTACCACGATCAGACCGTCACCATATACCCAGGCATTCCATTTTTTTAACCCTCTTGCCTTCTCTTTCATTGTTGTACTAGTTGTATACTTAGTACTACCTCCGTCCTGGTTTATAGGTCCCCTTTGTAGTTTGTGTCAAATTTTGACTAAAGATTTAACTAACAAAATGTTAATGCATGTCAAGAAAAATTATCTCATTGGATTCGTATTTGAACATAGTTTTCAAAAATATAATGGTTGGTGACATGCGTGAACATTTTGTTAGTTTAATCTATGGTCAAAATTTGGCACGAAACACAATGGGGACCAATAAATCTGGACGGAGGTAGTAGTACTAGTAGGAGTAATTTTTACCTTGGAGGACGCGTATAGCTAGCTAGGCCGTTGAAGAGTTGAACCAACTAGCTGCCACCATTTATGTTTTTCCATGTCTTACTATCTCATCCATGTAGCCAAGAGTGGCTATATATAATAAGCCGGTTATTTTACTTCATCTAAACTGGAGTAGTACTATTTGCTGCACAGTATTACTGACCGCCATATTTGAGCACAACATTATTATGCATGGACCTTGACTATGTACGTCACCATGTGTCCAGATCTGGGATGCCGCGTGTACCAGATGAACGGCGCCGAGTTCGACCCCCGTGATGCTACGTGGGTGCCGAGGAACACTCTTGGAGAGTACTCGCTTTTCATCAGGGACAGCTACCCCATTGTGAAGCGGATGCCACCTTCCGTGCACGACACGGAAGGCCTGCCGTTCATGAAGCATGGTTGTGTCTTCATTGTGCACCGCCGGATGAATGACATGCTGGGACACGCTATCCCTGATTTATGTCGCTTCATCTTGGATGAGTCTCCATCGTGTGGAACCGGACTAGAAAGCTGCGACAATGATTCCCATTGCCCACCGCTATGGATCATGCCATCCATGAAGAACACCTGGGACTGGAACCTGGAGAAGGACATGCATGTAGCCCATCTATAACGTGTAATTGGAGTACGGTAATTGTGAACGGTAGCGCTATGAATATATGTAGACTAGTCGTGCACAAATTTATCACATGAATTGGAGATGAACTTGTGTGGCATACTCGCATTTGTCCTTTAGAATTTATTACTAGTAAATGTGTTATGTGTACGTGCAACTTGTGTGGTTGTTGCACGGGCTCCAACATGCTCTTTGAGAAAAAAGGTGGCACAGCTTTGGATATACGTGACGTGGCGGCATCATACAGTAGCATCGTTCACTATAGTTGTAGTACACTCCTACTAGGACGACAAATCCTATAAAACCTTGTGCTTGGCTCTTTGCCTCTTCGGGAGGTTCAACGGTTCGTACTCGTGTGAACCTTGCACTTCGCTCTTCGCCTCTTCGGAAGGTCCAACAATGATGATACTACAGTACAATATGTTTCTGGCAATCTGACACCGATTGAACTGCTGCACGTCCACCGCTAGGGCGAGGGCGAGGACGAGGGATAGGGAGAGGGAGAGGGCGCTGTAGTCAAAACCCTCTCCTCGTCCTGCAAACCACCGCGCGCGTGGGCGAGGGAGAGGCGTAGTAAGCAAGCTTCTCCTCGTTCGGCGAGTTGACGGGACACATCAAAGGAGTACTAGTACTAGTACTTAGTAGTCCATAATGCGTCCTTTCTGATTAATATGGCTTAATTTGAAACGAGAAAAATACACTGGCGGTCAATGTATGTAACAATACGCTCTTTACGGTCACTATATATAGTTTTGCGGCGATTATACGATCACTAGCTCATCGTAGAGCACCGTATTGCACCCTACTGATCGGCCACATAGTCGACGTGGCACTTTGTTGACTGGCTAAATTGTCACCTGGTTTCTGGGTCCTACCTGTCAGTTGGCAGAGCAAAGAAATCAGTTAAACAAAACTTTACGCAGGCGCGACACGACTCCAACCCTTGCGCGCGAACCGCCCTGGCTGTGTATGTGAGTGCATGCACATGTCCTCCCTCGGTCTTCCAACAAAGAGTGTACATTGGCTACAAAACAAAGAGTGTGGTACATAAATGTACATCTACACTTCCAATGCATTTAGCCTTTAATCTAAATCGATATCGATTGACTAATGCACCAACTTGTGCTGTAGGTATAGGCTACTATCCTTAATTACAGCATGCAACGGCCTTCATTTAATCTTCTTATCTCAATGGTCGCATGCACACATAAGTCTGCTACTACTACTTTTGGGCGTTAATTATGCCCTGGTCAATGTGTAAGGTTGGTCATAGTGGGAGTAACATATGTAGTAACATAGATGCCACATAAGCAAAAATGTTGATGTGGCAAGTAGTTAATGAGGAGAGAGGCAAATAGAGTAACATAATATGTTACCATCACATAGCGCTTTCCAATGCAAAATGAGTCTACAAGACAATGAATGAACATGTGTATGTTACTACACATATGACACTTCCCACTATAAGGGTAGTAACATAGAGTAGTAACCTATGTATGTTACTACTCTAAGTTACTCCCCACTATGACCAGCCTAAATCTCTAAATGTACAGTCTTTCACGGACGTAGGGTGTAGGTTGAGCACTTGAGCGTGAGCTGTGTGTGTTGCGTCGTGTGCTGTGTGCCACATGGGTGCGTGAGTGTTGCGTGCGTCCATGTGTACGTGTGAGTGTTGCATGTTGCATGCATGCATGCATGCATGGGGCTTACTCCCTGCCATTGACATGTTCATATTTCAAGCTTCCTCTGTTCCCTCCATATGGTGATACTCCCTCTGTTCCCAAATAGCACGGAGTAAAAGCCTCCCTCTGTTCCCAAATACGGAGTATTTGTCTTTCTACAGATTTCAACAAGTGACTAGGTATGGAGCAAAATGAGTGAAGTGAGCGTAGAGGCATAGGGATACTGTAGAAAGGAAGTCCTCGCGATCCATTATTCCCCTTCTCGGCCAGAGAGAACTATTCAACTAGTCTTCGCAGTGAAGTGACAATCACGCTGCAGCAGATGGGACACGTAATTAATAGGCTGAACCAGCGTTTTGTTGTTACTAAATCAGCCTTACCCAGTACTGCCATCATGTTTGCCAGTAGAGCACGCTTCCGCAAATACACCTACGCACCTCTGTCCTCCATTAACTGACATATGGGCCCTCTTGTGGTAGACCCACATGTCATCAGTGTAACTATTTACACTCCGAAGGACGGTATATCCTGGTAGTAGTACTAGTAGAATTGAGATTTAATGCACTTTCTTCCCCGTCTTCCACTCTTCTTCCTCCTCTCTTCTTCTTCCTCCTCTCTTCCCCATCGTCGGCCGCACACCATTTACCCCCGCTCACTGCTCGCCCGCCCGCGCCATCTTCCTTGGTAGATTGCGTGTATCATATCCCCCTGCTCACTGCTCGGCCACACGAGGAGAAGCTTCTTCGCTTGCCCGCCCGAATCCACTTCCCCGCTGGCTCGCAGGCACCGAAAAACCCAATGGCATAACCGACTGACACGCAGAGCCGTGATTGGAATTCCCTCCCCGATGTTCTCTTGGAGCAGATCTGTAGTCGTATGGACCTACTCAGCACCGTCCATCTGGCCGCATGCTCGGTGTCTTTGTACCGTCTACTCGTCTGCAACCGGCCGGCTCTTTTCAAGACACCCTGCTTGCTGATGCCCGATCCTCGTAGGTGGCCCAGGCACCGACTTGACGATCCTACGGAGGTTGCCGTGGTGCCCCTCGACATGCTACCACTACCCGTTCACTTGTCCTTCATGTGCGGCCACTACTGGGCGGGCATGAAGGCCAACTGGATCGACCTCATCCACCACACCAGTAGTCCGTGGCGTCTCGCGGATATCTACACCCAGCGAGAGATCACCCTTCCATCGCTGGATACCGCCGACATCGAGCCTCGTGGCCCGCCGGACACTCCTGCCTACTACGCACGAGACGCGTCAAGCTTTTGGCTCGACCTCTGTTTGTAGAAAGTTGTAATCTGTGAAGTGCCCACACCATCAGAAGACTACATGGATTACAAACTCATTGCCTTGTTCAACATGGGATTAGTCTATCTGGAATCCGGTCGCCATACATGGTTATGGCTCATCATCAATCCTGTTGAGGCAACATTTCTGTCTGATGCTATAATGCACTATGGCATCGTTTACGCGGTCGACGCACAGATTGGCTGCCTATACTGGTGGAATCTATCGTCGTGTAATTGTTCTATCTCATCTCATCTTTACCTTATGAATACGACTGCATGTTCATTTGTTACAAATTTAGAATGCATAGCATGTCTATAACCACATCATTGCTATGTGTTCCTCTCATTTCCTAGATTTTTATGACCACGCGTGTTATTGTTAGAGTTGATATGAGAACAATTGGCATCTAATGATTGTTAGAATACATATTATGAGCATAACATCATGATTGCTATATGTTACTCTTGTTTACAAGATTTTTATAACAACGCATGCTATTGCTTAGAGTTGATATGAGAACAGTAGTAGTAAGTGATATGGTAGAATATGAGTAGGCGTTGTCATAGCTGTTTTCCTCTCATTGTTACATGATGTTTGAACCATGACATGTTGCTAGAATATGAAAGCCATTGGCTTATTTTTTTAACTTGGGGTATGATTATGACCACGACATTGCAATTCTCTGTCTATGATATGTGTCACTGTTATAATAATCTTAATTTCACACATACTCTGAACATGATTGTTTATTTTTGTCCTTTTGGACTCAATTTGAATTGTTGTAGCAGACGCAAATGCGCTGGCCTTCATGATTCCAGGACCTGGAATCATACCAGCCGATGGGTGGTGGTTTATCGCTCGTTCAGCTGACGGCGGTGATTTGATGCTCATTCGTACGTACCAAATTGACCAAACCATTACATCAAACCACATGCAGTACAATGTGTGGGGTGTTCATGACATTGATGGCTATGGCTGCTTCGTGTTCGAGAAAGATCCCATCTCCGTTGGGCCAGGCGTATTCAACTGGAGGCGGGTTTACAGCCTCGGCAACCACTCCTTGTTCCTCGGGCTCTATTATCCGATCATCCAACCAATCATCGATCATATCACCGGCGATGATTACTGTGCTATGCAACTTCCATTCGCGAGGGGGGGCTGTGTTTACACATCATACCATGGGTTTCATGAATCACCATATCCAGAGATTCGTCGACACAGCTTGTTGCCATGTAATCTTCAGTGTGTGAAATGCATCAAGCTTCCATGCGATGGATGGCTTTTGCAAACCCGACATGCGGCGATGTGGTTCATGCCAACAGCAAATATGCACAACTTGACTCGTGCTGATATCTAGACTGAGCCATGTATTCTGCTGCTGTAGCACGACCCTCTTTTGTTGGATATTATGTATTGTTGTTACTTTGAAGCACTCCTCTGGTTTGAAGGATAGATACCTTCCTGGGGTCAAGTGCATCCTAACTCACCTGCGTAGGATGTACTGATAATGATGATGGAGATGCTGTGCAGAAGCCATATATATATAGGGTGCTTGTTATCGGAACCGTTTGTTCGCTTTAGGATCCGCATCTTTAGGTGGATAAGGTGTTGATTTTATCAATTATTGAATTTCGCCATGACAGATGAGGAAAGGGAGGCTGAACCTTTCTAGAGTCGCAGACCCGGAAATGGAAACCTACTCTGTGGCTTCGCAGGCATAGTCAGAACAAAAGCAACTTGGACTTTCTGAAGTGGCAGGACCGACATGGGCCCTGTTTGGATCATGGGGTTAAAGCTAGTTTGGGTTAGTTGGGAATTCAAATAACCCAAAAGTATCCAAACAGGGAGGGTTAGAGTGGGTTAGTTCCATCTAACCCAACTATCCCGATGAAGAGATGCTTATTTGGGTTAGAATGGGTTAAAAAATAACTCTAACTCTAACTGTGTTAGAGTATCCAAACAAGGCCTTGAGCTATTTTCAGCAAACTTCTGGATTTGACGGATGATGGTAATTTACCAAAAGTTCTGGGCTCCGCGCGTGTTGGACGGGCACAACCGCATTTTCGTATAGCCAACTTAACGAAAGGTTCGGCACCCTCTGGACTAGTAAATGGACCGTGACGCGTCATGTCACTTTTTGTCTAGCTAAATGAAGACCGTGTTGCACCGTTCAGACTAGTAATTGAGGGGCACACCTGCCACCTAGTCACGTCACGGGAGGTCAAAGTCATGTTGAGTCCTCCTACTTCCATAATTATTTTGAAAAAACTCCACGAAAGCTCTATTTAAAAGATAAAAAAAAGTTTGAAGTGGCACATGTCACAATGACTTGCTGACCGGTCTTTTCGGTCCCGGGGATCTATCTACCCCTACACAGCTGCCGTCGGGACTACCAGTAGAGGCTGCGAGTAGACCATTGTAGCTGGGCTGCACACATGAATGTGCTACGACTATGGCACGTCCACCATGTGTCAATGCCGAGTCCAATGCACCCTTTTGTGAGCAAGCACACATATTTGCACATAGTACTTCGTCAAAACAACCGTGTCAATTGTTTTCTGAACAAAAACAAGAAAACTTTTGTGAATATCCATTTCTGTAAACAAGCACAAATATTTAGTTTTTTCGAACTTGAAGTGCCAATTAGTTGTGCTCCCTTCGTTTCAAAAGAAGTGTCTTAACCTTACTATAACTTTGTATTGGAGTTAATACAAAATTAAGACAGTTACTTTAGGACGGAGGAAGTACTAAGGGCAACTTCAACGTACGATCATATCCTGTCCGCGTACGTCCGTTTGGCCCAAAATTGACAGGCGACACGTCCCAACACGCGATTGCATCCTCAAATTTTGTCCATTTCGCGTCTGGCCCACCCCATTTCCGGCGCAAACATGCGCCCGGTTTTCGTCCATACGGATGTCGAACGGACGGGCACGCGCTTGTTCGGCGTCCTTCCTTGGTGACGCGTGGCGGCCGTCCACCTACCCCAACCGCCCAAAATCAATGCGCACGCAAGGTGGACCCCGGTTGCCAATCACACGGGCGGAGGGTCGTTGTCCTTCTTAACTAGAAGCCGTGAACTGGCCAGTTCATAGTTTTCACGTCCTAATCGTCCTACCTCCTCGAGCCCCGACACGAGCAAACCCTAGCCGCACTCCATCTCTCCGCCGGTGACAATGGTGGGTTGTTGGTTCCCCGACCGCAAGACGTGGACCGACCACGAGGTTGAGTCGTCCGACCGCCGATGTCGCTCCCCCACTCTGCCTCCACCTCCACCGCCAGCATTCCATATTGCGTCGGCCGGCGCACCACCTTGCCAGCGGCCGTACGTGAAGGCGGAGGTGTGCCAGAGGTACTGGGAGACGCACACGCCATTGCCGTGGGGCGACATGCGCCTCCCCAACAACTAGCTCCTCTCCGCAGATCGGGTGCCTGTCCAACCGATCTCGGTGAGCGGACGCGCCTCCCAGGAGGAGATCAACCGTCGCCGCGCCCACCTTCGCTCGGATCTCATCGAAGACTGGAGGTACGTCGTCGACTTGCTGCTGTGGGATACGTTGCTCCGTGACGAGCACGACATCCGGTGGCACTGTCGGATACATCGCCCTCCCCGAGCTCGATGCCTTCGTCGAGGAGGAGGCCATGGGGGGTGCGGCCAGACGCGACGACGGGCCTTGGTCGGACAGTCTTGGACGTGGGCGGAGACCATGTCGTGCATGCCCGAGGATTGCTCGGGCAGTCTTGGACGTGGGCGGAGACCATGTCGTGCACGCCCGATGTTTGGACGGGCAGTCTTGGACGTGGGCGGAGACCATGTCGTGCACGCCCGAGGATTGGACGGGCAGTCTTGGACGTGGGCGGAGACCATGTCGTGCACGCCCGAGGATTGGACGGGCAGTCTTGAGCGTGGGCGGAGACCATGTCGCGCGCGCCCGAGGATTGGACGGGCAGTCTTGGACGTGGCGGAGACCATGTCGTGCACGCCCGAGGATTGGACGGGCAGTCTTCGACATGGGCGGAGACCATGTCGTGCACGCCCGAGGATTGGACGGGCAGTCTTGGACGTGGGCAGAGACCATGTCGTGCACACCCAAGGATTGGACGGGCAGTCTTGGACGTGGGCGGATTGGACGGGCAATCTTGGACGTGGGCGGAGACCATGTCGTGCACGCCCGAGGAGTGGACGGGCAGTCTTGGACGTGGGCGGAGACCATGTCGTGCACGCCCGAGGAGTGGACGGGCAGTCTTGGACGTGGGCGGAGACCATGTCGTGCACGCCCGAGGACTGGACGGACAGTCTTGGACGTGGGCGGAGACCATGTCGTGCACGCCCGAGGACTGGACGGGCAGTCTTGGACGTGGGCGGAGACCATGTCGTGCACGCCCGAGGATTGGACGGGCGGTCTTGGACGTGGGCGGAGACCATGTCGTGCACGCCCGAGGATTGGTCGGGCATTCTTGGACGTGGGTGGAGACCATGTCGTGCACGCCCGAGGATTGGACGGGCAGTCTTGGACGTGGGCGGAGACCATGTCGTGCACGCTCGAGGATTGGACGGGCAGTCTTGGACGTGGGCGGAGACCATGTCGTGCACGCCCGAGAATTGGACGGGCTGTCTTGGACGTGGCGGAGACCATGTCGTGCACGCCCGAGGATTGGACGGGCAGTCTTGGACGTGGGCGGAGACCATGTCATGCACGCCCGAGGATTGGACGGGCATTCTTGGACGTGGGCGGAGACCATGTCGTGCACGCCCAAGGATTGGACGGGCAGTCTTGGACGTGGGCGGAGACCATGTCGTGCACGCCCGAGGATTGGACGGGAAGTCTTGGACGTGGGCGGAGACCATGTCGTGCACGCCCGAGGATTGGACGGGCAGTCTTGGATGTGGGCGGAGACCATGTCGTGCACGCCCGAGGATTGGACGGGCAGTCTTGGACGTGGGCGGAGACCATGTCGTGCACGCCCGAGGATTGGACGGGCAGTCTTGGACGTGGGCGGAGACCATGTCGTGCACGCCCGAGGATTGGACGGGCAGTCTTGGACGTGGGCGGAGACCATGTCGTGCACGCCCGAGGATTGGACGGGCAGTCTTGGACGTGGGCGGAGACCATGTCGTGCACGCCCGAAGATTGGACGGGCAGTCTTGGACGTGGGCGGAGACGTTGTGTGTGTGTGTGTGTGTGTGTGTGTGTGTGTGTGTGTGTGTGTGTGTGTGTGTGCACGGGCTGCGTTGGAAAACTTCTGTGAAACCAAGAATAAGAATATCATTCTCGCCCTCTTTCCCATCAACGACGTGTAAAAGCCGTCAATATGCTCATGGTCTATGTTGTTTGGAAGGGTTCTCGTTCCTTAAAAAAGGGTTCCTACTGTAGGTGTATTGATGGTTCCCGCAGTGCATTACGGAGGTTTCGCGTGATATGTCGGTGGGTGGGTATGCATCGTTCCGTCAATGTAAGGCGGAGGTTTTTGTGTAAGCCTTGCGGTGATATATCTACACCCCCCCCCCCCCCCCCCTCTCTCTCTAGTCTTGTAACATCTGATTTTAATGCTCTCCCACCCAATAACAATACGCTTTCTATCGCTCTCTATCTATGTGTCTGTCTATCTACCACCCACTCGTTCTCTAGTTATCTAAAATATAGACCAACGCGCACGAAGCACAAAAAAAGCTAGAGTGTGAGGGGACAACATTTCTAAACAATAGCGCAGTTGGCGTTTCCATCTGCACATCGTTGTTTTCTTGGTGGTGGTCTTCGATGCCTTTGCCTCGCGCATGCCAGTCAGTTGATCCTTGATCTGTTGATTCTATTTGTTTGCGTGTTTGCTCGATAATTTTACCATTAAGAGCATATACAAGAGCGGTCACCAAATCCAGCACTCCTCGTATTGGTGCGTCCGCAGCAGTGTATCACAAATTCCGTCCCTAATAACCATGCAACATATGGAATTTAACCTACGTAGATCAACACCCGAGCAACAAACCTACGGAAGTCAGGAATAATTCACAGATAGGATCACCAGACAACCAAAATAAATAGTTTCCATCGACTGGGCAGTAGTTAAACATAATAAAAATAATTAAATTAGACGGTAAAGGGCGGAGGAAATCACCATTTTCTCGTCAGGCCCTTCCCCTTGCGATCGGCGGTGCTGCTATGGCCGTCGGTATAGGCGTCAGCCGCCGGAGGGTTGTCATCATCACCGGAGCTTGCGACGGACGTCTTACACATCGTCCGACAAGTCCATCTGCACACCGGCTAGCCTTCGGAGCAAGCGCTCCATCTCCTCGGCGTGCCTCCTCGCCTTCGCGTTCGCTATCGCTGCTCCCTCAAGCTCCGAAAGCTCGATGTCGAGCCGAAGTGCTTCATTCTTTCGCCGGAGCCGTCGTGCATCCAACACCGCTATTGTCAGGATTCGGTAGAGGACGGGTTGAGGTGCTTGGCTGTAGATGCTCTAAGCGTTTTGTGGTTGTCACAAGCAGTACTTGGCATCTATAGATGACGTTGTTAGTTAATTACATTGTGTATGTGCATCTGCTCATTGAACAGCTCCCATAGTTGCCACACCGTTTACTTGGTGCAAACAAAACGCACGAGCGTGCGATAAGGGATCTCCCCTGGCCACGGGTAATACATCCCGATTCTTGGTCAAAATGTCTTAAACCACAAATGGTCAGGTTCAGAATCGCATCCGTGTGTCATTGTTAAGCGTGCAGTACCCATTTTGAGTCCGTTTGGCGTGTATTGCCCCAGTACGCCGTGTTCATACGCTGCCACATTTGACCGCGTGCCCTAGTTTCACGGCTTTAGTTTAAGCATGGGTGTTGCACCCCGTCAGACTGTAGCGGCAGCAGGCTCTGTGTTTGACGCATTAGTAGTTCTCGCTTCTGGGCGGGGAGCTGCCAAAACACACATCATCCTTGGGTAAAAAACATTGCCGTGCTAGAGACCAACACAACCCACACCATCGATGGAGAATGTGTGCTCCCCCGTGTCGTTTACCTCCGACCCAAACAAATACATCAGTGCAGACAAATATAGAACATGCCGTGGGAGTTGAAGCTACTACTCTGACCGCTACAGCTTGCCGTTCCCTCTCCAAGACAACCAACTAAAAAGTCCGTTTTGAAAAGAAAAAAACTAAAAAATCATAGGGAAGAAGCAAGAACAGCAGAAAAGAGGCAAGACCTCTGGCTCCTACAGCTTGTCCTTCCCTCTCCAACACATGATCTATCCATGGAACACCATTCCTGTGATTATCCACAATCTGTTTCATTGCTTGTCTCATCTCATGCTCTCAACAATCAACACCAAAATAGAATTTAACCATGCATTAACCACTAACACTTGTAGGGAGCTCCAATAAAGAAGGGAGGAAATTCAGAAATTGATTAAGGGAAAGCAAACAACTTTCCAAAGTCTAATGAACTTCCAAAATCACATCAAACAACAAAGAGTTCAAGCATTTGTTCAGAACGATCAGAAACCTATGGATCAATTGAAGATTCAGAGCAAAAGCTTAAATTTAGAGCTCCAAACCTATGAAAGCAAAACGCTAAGCTAGGAAAAAAATCAGGCTCAAGTTATGTTTGGTGCCACCTCCATCTTGAATTTTCTCATGCGTGGCCTTGTCTTCCTCCTCACGACCCCAGTTCTGTGCATGGCGAGCATAAGGCAGCACCGTCATGATTCTTGGTGAAGCATGGCGACCTCGAGGCAGAAGCTTGGGACACCAGACCACATCTACGGCCAGGCACCTGCATCGTCAAATCCAAAATGCATCACACAGGAAACCAAACAAAAAAACATTGGGACACCAGAGCAGGCCTGGATCAGGGAGCAGGCGAGGGGGAAATTCAGAACAACAACATTACAGTCAGACGGCCATAGTTAGGAACACAAAAGTTTAGATATACATCCGCAGACAAACTAGAAAGAATTGGATTCGTTCAACGTCCTGGTAAGTAATCTAGAAAGAATTGGAGTAGTAGTAATCTGGCTACTACTACTTTTGCAGCTTGACGTCCTATCCAGCCCAAGCAACCACAAAATCACACGCCAACCAATAATCAAAGGGAAGAAGCAAGAAGTTCGAGCACAAAAAAACAGGCCTTTTCTCAATGCCGCCAAGTTGGATCGCGGAGTAGCTGTGGACCAGGAGGAGGCCGTGAGAGGCCAGCAGTAAGCAGTACAGGTTGTGCCCACCGTCGACCCTCCCGAGTAAGACTGCCACAGGCCCTACGTCTCCCGTCAGTGGGAGGAGACGGCCACAGCGTCGAGCACTACGGCAGCCCGGGGCCCTGGTCTCCCCGGATCAAGCTCGGCGAGGTTGATGACGATATCGACGTGCCCCGTCTCCCCATCTCGCTGGTATTTGTGCAACAGAAGAGGGAGGGATCCCGTTGGTTAGCATGATGAAGGGATGGGGAGCACCGAGATGAGGGTGGGAGAGGGTTGGGGCGGTGCGACTCGCCGGGATGGTAGAGGTGGCTCGTTGTGGAGGGGAAGGGTGAGAGGGTTGGGGGCGGCGGGATCTGGATGGGATGGAGAACGAGCAAGGGAGAGCAATGGGGTGGATAAACGAGCAAGAGATAAAGATGGTGGATAAAGTTCGTACATGGGCCGCGACGGTTCTCCAGAACCACACCTCCGGCTGCAATCACGGGCCGACGACTGTCAAACCTGCCGTCCTGCCAGCCTACTACTGCGCGCTACAGGGCTGGACGCAGTGTGAGTGGTCCAGGTTTGGCTATAAGAGGAATTATCCATCGATCACTTAAAAGAAGAAAATGCAAACGGGGAAAGGTGAGGGAGCATATCCCAACACATATGGTATAAAGTTTCACACAGAGATTGCAATCACAGACGCCCATATGTGTTGGGATATGCTCTCTCACCTTTCCCCATTTGCATTTCCATGTCCTATGTATAAATTGTGACACTAAATACGACGCCCATATATATATATATATATATATATATATATATATATATGGAATATATATATATAGTTACTTTGTGATTAGATTTTGATTAGGTTAATTTGGGATTAGGTGGAAGTGGTAGACAGGTATTCTTTTTATCTTGAATAGTATTTACTATTCACTAGGTAGGGCACTATTCACAATAGTGCTCCATTATTGAATACACTATTTGGAATAGTATTCCACTATTCACAACAATATTTAATTCAATATGATTACCTTCACGTTCTAACTTGATTATATATTTAATGCAGGATCTATTTAGAGGCTGGCGAGGCCAACAATTCGTCCGGCGATGTGCGCAAAGGTGTAAAATCCTACTCAGTACTCACCATATTTTTCATTATATTGCATCAGATGTAGCTAGTTACGTTCACTTAGCAGTTTTAATTGCAAATTTATGGGGTAAATTCCTATCGTCTTCCCAGGCAGTTCCACCCGAAGGGAACACTTCTCTACGGCCACAAGGTTCTTATTCAAACGCCACTCTGGCTACACAGAGAACTACACACGCAGAGGTTTCTCCTATAGGATCCCTAGCATAAGAACTCGTCCCATAAATTCATAAATAAAAGCACTAAGTGAAACCAAGAAACTACATCATTTCAACAACATAATTTACATATGGTTTTTCCTTTCGGGAGGCCCCGAAGGGATTACACACAACTAGGAAATTACCTTCAAACTCTTGGCGAACTAAGCGCCTTCTTGGCTATTCTACTAGTAGTGGTGGTGGCTAGACTACGAAGGAAGTGGTGCTCTGGTGGAGAGTCTCGATGCTTTGAGTGCTCCGTGCTCTCCCGTCTCTTGTGTTCTCTTCTTGAGCCCAGCGTCTCCTTTTATAGCCGCGAGGGGTGGCTGCAAGGTGGCCTTCGGGAGCCTTCCTTCACTTATTTTACCCACGGTAGCATGCACACGTGTCCTACTAGGGTATACGCGTGTCCTTCTAATAATATAGAAAAGTGCGAGAGAGTGCCGACAAGTTTCAATCTTCAGGAATCTTTGCTTTCTTCACGTGGCATTGTCTCTCGGTGAATAATTGGCTAGTCTTTGTGTACCAGTCTTCGGTCTTCGGCCATACAGATCTTCATGCGATTAGCCTTGAGAGCTTCTTCAGCCTTCAAGAATCCTCGTGTCAGTGTATGCGTACATACATGCCAAGGCTGCTTACATTTTCAATATTGCTTAATAATATTATTTATTTATTTTATAAATATATGTATATATATATTTTTTATTTTATTTATTTATTATTATTATTATTAATATATTTTTTTACAGGGGGTCTTCCCTGCACATATGATTGATAATACCTTATCAATATTTAAAGGACCTTATGGGAATTTCTATCAATATTCGGGTCGGGTATATGTCCTCCGCGCCCGAATAATTGATAGCAATATCAATATATGTAGTTTGGGCTTTATTCAGGTCGTTGCCCATGCCCTGCTATGTCCATATGATCATCATCATTTAACAGATTGAAATCATATTTTTCATCACATTCTTTCTTTATTTCTTCAATTTTTTCATCCATTTCTTGCCTTAATTCTTTTAATATTTCCTCCTTTAATTATTTCTTTATTATCTTTGAAAATTCTTCAAACCTTTTATCCATTTCTTGATCTATGTATTCACTGTCTAAAGGGTCAAGCCCCTTTAGAAGGCATTCTTGATATGTCTTATATTTTGGGGATTCTTCTTTCTTTATATTGTTTGAGCTTGATGCCTCCCCCTTTGTGGGAGTTGGTGAAGCAGGTATGCCTCTTTTCATTTGGATATAGTTTTTAGCCTTTGGGTCAATATAATAATCTGGTCCTAATACCTTCCTTGCCCAAAGTAAGGCCTCATCTATACTGTAATATCTTTTGAATGTTAAATCTTGTCCATTTCTTTTTGCATCTAATTTTTCAATCATAATATTCTCCCATTCCAAATATATGCCAGGTTTGTTTCCATCAAATATAAGATATAGAGTTTCTCCTTTTGGTATTTCAACCTTTGCTGGCTTTGGCACATTTTTGTTTAATTCATTAAAATATTCAGCCAAACTGTTGAGAATTGATAAAAAATATCCTTGTTCCTCTCTTTTGCGAGTATATTGGAACCAAAAGTTATCCAATATGCATCTTTGAGCTTCATCGAGCTTAATATGGGATTTTGGCTTAAAATTGAATGTATTTGGTTGAAACATTTTCAGCCTATTTTCTTCTCCAAAGAAGAGATATTCATCCTTGTTGGCGAATAATCCTTTCCTCATTCCTGCAAATTTGATGCACGAGAAAATATGTCAGGTAAGGTATTATCCTTCCCCTTAATATGCTCAAAAATAACTTTATAACCATTTCCAGCTATGGTGTTTTCAAATAAGACCCATCTTTTGGTTGAGCTTTTCTTACTATTAATTTTATTGTAATATCGGCATATGGCTTCACAGTCTGTTCGTACTGTAAATTCTTTAAATCCTAGATATAACCTAAATGCATTTATTGCATTTACAACTGCAAGAATTTCTCTATCAATATTATTTACCGTCTTTAATTTGTAACTTCCTGAAGCATATCTGCATATTTTTTCGTCTGCCTTTGGAGAGTATTTATTGGGCTTTTGTTTTAGTATCGCACCCCATCCTACCTTAGATGCATCTGTCTCAATTATAAAATAATTGTCTTCTAGAGGCAATTCTAGGGGTTTTAAATTCCTGACCTTTTCCTTGATGGCCTTTACTAATTTTATATCTTCAGAATTGAAGTATCTTTGACCATTTTTTCTTAATTTAGCATATAAAGGTCCTACTAGCTTTGCTAAGTTATCTATATAGTTTCGCGCATAGTTCACAATTCCTAAGAACTGTTGTAAAACCTTTTTATCACTCATATTATCAGGAAACTCTAATATTTTCTTTGCAATATGTTCTTGTAGATATATTTTTCCTTCTCCTATTTCATGACCAAGGAAATTTATTTTCTCTCTGCAAATCTCCATCTTCTTTTTAGATAGTATGAGCCCATTTTGTTCTACCTTTCGAAAGAACACTTCAAGATGGGCTATATGCTCTTTGTATGATTTTGAGAATACTAACAAATCATCTACGTATACTAATATAAATGCTTGATTCTCATTAAATATATTTTGCATCTTTCTTTGAAATAGTGCAGGTGCATTCTTTAGGCCTAATGGCATTACTAGCCATTCATAATGGCCTTGTGGACAAGTAAACGCTGTCCATGGAATAGATTCTTCAGCCATTTTTTCTTGCCAAAATCCTGCCTTTAAATCGAATTTGGAGAAATATTTACTTCCTTGTATTCTGTTAATCCATTCCTGCTTATTAGGTATGTTGTATGCATCGTCAACTGTATTATCATTAAGCCTTTTAAAGTTAATTACCATTCTAGATTTACCTCTAACTTCTTCAGCATGATTTCTAACTATAAAAGCAGCAGATCGATGAGGGCTTCTGCTTTCTCTTATAGCTTTTAACTTTAATAACTCTTCAATATGCATTTTGAACTCTTCGATATCTTTAGGAGTTGCTTCTATTGGTCCTGACTTAATTATATAATCTGGATTTATGATATTTATTTTGCAAACTATAGAGTTCTTATCCCAATGTTTCATTGGTATTTCTCCAATAATTTGTATACTTTCTAGTCTTTGCACAATCTTATCTATATCCTTTTTGGATTTTATATCTCTATACCAATTTGGAGAGAATGATTGCAACCCAATGCATTCAGTACATGTATTTTCTATATGATATTCTTCTATGGTCTCACTAAGTTCTTCGTCTTTACAGAATTCAAGGGGATCTGGACTTGTGCTATATTCATCATCTAAATTAGATATTTCTACATTTTGCAAGGACTTTCTTTGTTTTCGCACTTCAGATATGTATGGAACATTATCTTGATAAGGAATAAATGTTACCCCCTCTTCATGTATGATTGTGGTTTGTAAAGATTGTTGTAAAAATCTTAACCCTATTATCATGTCATCATTTATTACTGACAAATCTCTTATTGTAATTTCATCTATTATATATTTTGTGCCATTTATGTAAGCTTCAATATTATATGCTAGCTGGTTATGGATCTTCTTTATTCCTGACATATCGGTAGATACTTCAGCTTTATTATCATCTATAGTTTCAACTATTTCGGGACATCTCATAAAATATTTATCATGGATGATATTTTTAGTGCAACCAGTATCTAATAGTGCCAGTACTTTATATGAAATATTTGGCTTCAGAACAATCTTAACTGGGATCCTTATTCCTAACACTTCTTTGAATGGTAATCGAACAATATATTTGTTTCCAAAACTAGTAATTGCATCTTTCAATTGTATTAATTTGTCTCCTTTTTTATCCCTTACTGTTATCATTTGCTCTTTCATTTCTGTGTTTTTTGGAACATTATCATTTTCCTCTTTACTATTTCTAACTCATCTTTAAGTTTTTCTAGCTCTGCTTCTAGCTTATTTATTCTATTTTCTAAATTTCTAACCCTACTGGATAATATTCGCTCTTCTGGTTCCAATTCTATCTCTTGTCTCCACTTTTGATTATTGGCTCTTAGACATGAGGCACATGCTTGTTTTAAACACAAGCTACATGTAAACCTATTATCTTGGCTTGGATAATATATACAGAAAGCACATTTTATGTTATAATCACCTTTTCCTCTAATCCAATCATGTTCACAATCTACTTGGTTCATCATTTCAATTTTTAAACCGGCTAAATCATCTATTAGGTCTATTTCATCTTCACTTGATTCATATTCTGGAGCCTCATTTTCTACTTCATCTGTTTCTATAATTGAATATATTGACTCATCGTCTTTTATTTCATCATCACATACTAATATATTTTCATTAACGCTATCTATAATTAACACCCTCTCTTGTTCTTCATATTTGCTAGAGTATCTTTTCTGGTCTTTATTAGGGCAAGTTCTACTTAGATGATCTGGTGAATTACATATGAAACACCTGCATGTTTTATCATAGGTTTTCTTAGGATTATGTAACGCCCTCGATGCGGCTATATCTCCCACGTGTCGAAGCACGACTTAGAGGCATAACCGCATTGAAAGCAATGTCGCAAGTGAGGTAATCTTCACACAACCCATGTAATACATATGGGAAAGAGATACATAGTTGGCTTACAATCGCCACTTCACACAATTACATGAATAAAGCATTACATCATCCAGATACAATCAAGGTCCGACTACGGAACCAAAATAAAAGAAGAACCCCAAATGCGACAAAGGTCCTCGATCGACCCCAACTGGGCTCCACTACTGATCAACTAGAACGAAACAACACAAAGGGCAAGATCTTCATCGAGCTCCTCCTTGAGCTTGGTTGCGTCATCTGCACGGTAACATAGGCACCTGCAAACTGGTTTTGGAAGTATCTGTGAGCCACGGGGACTCAGCAATCTCGCACCCGCGAGATCAAGACTATTTAAGCTTATAGGAAGGATGGAGTAATGAGGTGGAGCTGCAGCAAGCGACTAGCATATATGGTGGCTAACATACGCAAATGAGAGCGAGAAGAGAAGGCAAAGCACGGTCGATAAAAGTATGATCAAGAAGTGATCCTATAGCAACCTACGTCAAGCATAACTCCAACACCGTGTTCACTTCCCGGACTCCGCCGGAAAGAGACCATCACGGTTACACACACGGTTGATGTATTTTAATTAAGGTCAACTTCGGGTTTTCTACAACCGGACGTTAACAAATTCCCATCTGCCCATAACCGCGGGCACGGCTTTCGAAAGTTCAAATCCCTGCAGGGGTGTCCCAACTTAGCCCATGACAAGCTCTCACGGTCAACGAAGGAATAGACCTCCACCCGAGACGTTCCGATCAGACTCGGTATCCCGGTACAACAAGACATTTCGACAGGGTAAAACTAAACCAGCAACACCGCCCGAATGTGCCGACAAATCCCGATAGGAGCTGCACATATCTCTTTCTCAGGGCACACTCAGATGAGCAATCCGTACAACTAAAACCAAACCTCGAGTTTCCCCGAGGGGGCGCTGCACAGGGCTCTAGTTCGGACCAACACTCAGAGGAGCACTGGCCCGGGGGGGTTAGAATAAAGATGACCCTTGAGTCTGCAGAACCCAAGGGAAGGTGGTAGGTTGTTAGTGCAAATGGTAAAACCAATGTTGGGCATTGCTGGAAGAGCTTTACTTAAGGCGAACTGTCAAGGGGTTCCCATTATAGCCCAACCGTGTAAGGAACGCAAAATCCGGGAACATAACACCGATATGACGGAAACTAGGGCGGCAAGAGTGGAACAAAACACCAGGCATAAGGCCGAGCCTTCCACCCTTTACCAAGTATATAGATGCATTAATTAAATAAGATATATTGTGATATCCCAACAAGTAAACATGTTCCAACAAGGAACAACATCTCCATGTTCCAACAAGGAACAAACTTCAATCTTCACCTGCAACTAACAACGCTATAAGAGGGGCTAAGCAAAGCGGTAACATAGCCAATCAACGGTTTGCTAGGACATGGTGGGTTAGAGGTTTGACATGGCAATTTGGGAGGCTGACAAGCAAATGGTAGGCATCGTAGCATTGGCATAGCAAAGAGCGAGCAAACTAGCATAGCAAAGATAGTAGTGATTTCGAGGGTATGATCATCTTGCCTGAGATCCCGCAAGGAAGAAGAACGAATCCAAGAAGAAGACAAACGGACGTAGACGAACGAATCCTCACAACTCCGGAACGAAACCGAAGCTAACGAGAGAAGCAACCCGGAAAGAAAACAAACAACATAGTAAACAAACATCACATAAACAAGTCATGAAGCACAATCAAGTATGATGCATGTCCGGTTTAATGAGGCATGGCATGGCAAAGTGCACAAACAATCCTACAAATTAAATGGAGTTCAATATGCAACGAGGTGCATGTTGACGGAACACCACATCAATTATTTAGTTATCTCTCGTTTAAGCTACCCAACAATATTAACTGTTGTTAAACATGGCAAGAGGTGAAGCATAATATAAACTATACCATCTAAACAATTTAAATGGGGCCGAATATAAAAACAACAAATCTGGTAAATCCCCATATGCATTTAGCAATTTAATGCAACAACAAGTTTAAACATTTTAAATGTTGTCATCATGATGCGGATGACATATACAAGTTTTATGCAATTTTATGAAAATGTTGACATGAGCATGTTAAGAAGCATTAGTCGCCATGGCGGAAGGAAAAAGGTACCACGGCGGCGAAACAAAATGGTGCCACGGCAACATATCCGAAAATGATGCCACGGCATCATATCGGTTCCGGTAGCTCATGGAGGTACCGGTGCAAAAGGAAGTGTGACGTGAGCAAGTCATGCAAGATGGTGGGGTGATCCCGGCTTCCGGGTTCCCACGGGACGGTGGCACAGCAAAAGAGGGGCATCGCAAGGACGATTCGATCACGGTGCAAAACTCGAGCATCTCATTCAACACATGCATTCGGTCCACGGCGGTCGTTCTCGGCGGTATACCTTCGAAGCGTGCAATCGGGGCGGAACGCGTTCGAAGCGGTGTAGAGGAAGTAGGCGTTCACGGGACATCGTGGAAGTAGTTGTTCGCGGGTCGTCGTGGGAAGTAGTCGTACACGACGTAGTGGAAGTCGTTGTACACGGCGACGGTAGTTGTACACGTTCGTTTCGTAGATGTCCAGGGTCGTCGGTAGAGGTACACGTTTCGGAGAGGAACTTGTCGTATCCATGTAGTCGTTCATGTGTGACCGTGGTGTAGTCGTACATGTCGGCGATAGTGGAACTTGGCGGTCTCGACGGTCATCGGGGTACTTGGCGCTTGCGGTCCAACTCCGAGGTCATAGCCGTGTAGTCGAACTTGACGAAAACAGGTCTCGCTGGGGACTTGGCGCATCCATCAGGAACTTGGTGGTGGTCTCCTCGGGTCAACAGTGATGTGCAAGGGATAGAACGCCCGGGCCTTGGGCTGCTCAAGGCCATGGAGATGACATGCAGCAGGAGGCTGCTAGTGGAGGCAGAGCCACGACGAGGAGGTCCTGCTCCGGCAGCTGCAAGTGGTGGATGGACGCAGGCAGCGGAAAGGCTCGGGCGTGAGGGAGAAGGAGCCGGCGCGAGGTGGGTGATGGAGGAGAGCATCTCACGCGCAGGGAAGGAGGTTGAGGCTGGTGCGCTGGAGAGGAAGCAGGAGCAGAGGGGCGGCGGAGCTTGACGGATCCAGGCGAGGGCACCGGTGGTCGCGGACGGGCGAAGCGATGACGAGGAGGTCGGGGAAGGTCCGGGCGCGGCGTCGGCGAGAGGGTGCAGCAGCAGAAGCTGCTGCCGGCGGCGAGGCCGAGGCAGTGCGGTTCCAGGGGCGGCGAGGAGGAGGGAGGCGAGGCCGTGGCGCTCGGCACGAGGGTGCAGCAGCTGCTGCTGTCGGCGGCGAGGTCGAGGAGGGGCACGTGGCCGCCGGAGTTGAGGACGCGGGGCGGCGTCGGGCGCGCAGGGCGAGGAGGAAGACAGGGCGCGGGGGCGGCGTCTCCCTGGTTCGGCGCGACGAGGAAGAAAAGAGGAGGGGGATCGAGGGAGAGAGATGAGTGCGGCGGCCAGAGGAAGAGATGGGGATCGATGGGAGGGAGAGTGGTTCGGGCTAGGGTTACGGGGAAAGGTGGGGGCGGCTGGGCCTTGGCCTTGGGCCGGCGCGGGAGGATGGGAGGCCCAGGCTGCTGGGCTCCTTCTCTCTCTCTCTTTAAATTTTCTTTAGCAGAAAACAATTAAAGAGAAGAAAAAGAAAGAGAGGGTTAGGGAAAGGATTTGCGCATGGAGATAATTTTCCCGGACTCACAAAAATGAGCTCGATCCAGGAAAAATAGAAGTGGGCATGATCGAAAGATTAAATTCAAACTCATTTGAATTTAATTCAAATGGGTTTGAACTAGGACTTGGATTTAGAAGAGTCCAAAAATGTTGAGAATTTAGGAGGAGCCTCGATAAATGGGAAAAGAAATGTTGGCAAAGTTTGGGGACCAAACTTGAAGTAGAAAGGGAGTGGGGATTTTTCAAGTGTGTTTTGGTTAATTCCAAAAGAATGGAATATTTAATATAGCTCCCTAATATTGGAGGATATGTTATAAAGAGAAGTCACCATGTGAGTCCCTCGATTTAAATGGATCGAAAAAATCCATACAAATTATTTAGTTGAGGTTTTAAAAAATTAATGATATGATGGCATGATGACATGATGCAATGCACATGATGCAAGGATGAATGCAACAAATAAAACAAATCACACGACGAAACTCGGAATAGCTGGAAGTCTTCTGGAGCGTTGGTCTCGGGGCGTTACAACACTCCACCACTACGAGAGGATCTCGTCCCGAGATCTAGAATGGCACCGGAGGGAAAACAGAAGAGAAAGAGAAGAGGTAAAACTAAGTTGCTTCTTTGACCAATGAGTGAAACCAAAGAACCTTGAGAGGTTGAGCAATTTAATAGAAAGAGCACAACTGAGAAGAACGAGATTGCAAACAATCCGTTAGAAAAAAAAGGAACAAGGAACATTACGAGAACTTGAAGGTTGCAAAGACATGAATCAAGAGTTTAATGGACAAGATAGAATTCGAAACCACTCCAGTTAAAACAAGATGAGAGGGGAAGAATTTGGGCAGTACTCCGGTTGAACATGGAAGGAATAGAACATGAACTTGAGAAGATGGAATGTTACTTGATGAAATCAACAACACACTGCCTCCGGAACTATTGAAAGAATGGCACAATGGGTAAGAAGGATTTCAGACAGCTCTCCAGTTGAGGAAGGAGGGAAAACTTGATAAGATTAGAGAACTCGAATGAAAACACGACACTCCGGTTAAATGGATAAGCAAGAAAAGAACACGATCCTCACGAATCGAGATGGTGAGTGAAAAGAGCAACGTCACAATGCCTCCGGAAGAAAGAATAGAAGATAAATCATTGGAATAACAGAATGGAGAAGAAAATGCCAACTTCTGCCACAAAAGAGTTTGGAAAGCATCCTTGCAAAGAAGAATTGAACGGAGTTGTTGGAAAATCAACAACGAAAAGCACAAGCTTGTAGTGGGCTTATGGAAAACATCTCAAAATTATGAGGTGACAACCGGCCACTAACGGAAAAAATTGCTTGCTTGAGATCAACGAAGAGATGAAAACTTCTTCCACCAAGATGATAAAGAGATAACTTGGATCATTGGCAAGCACCACAAATAACAACCATCCTTAGGGAAGGCTTAAGGTGAAATATGACACAAGATAACTCCAACGAAGAGATATGGATTTAAAAAATAACTCATTCTTAACAACATGTTAATCATGGAACATGAACTCAAATTATCAAGAATGACATAATACCACCTCCGAAATATGGTAGAAAGAATTGCACTCCGGATTACCATATGAAGAAAGCTTGAGCTCCCTAGAAATGAATCTCGATGAAAACTTTGAGAAGGGAATTAAATCCTTGATGAACCATCATGTAGAACCTCCATGAAGAACTCCGGTAAACAAAAGGAATGAAAAGAAAGAGAAATTGAAAACACAAGGTGAATCCTTGCAATGATTTAGATGGATCTCCGTGATAATTAGAGCTTGGAACTCCGGGAAAAAGAGAAGATGAAACAAATGAAACCGAGAATTTTAAGGGCCTCCGGAATAAAGAATTAATCACTTGGATGAACAAGAATAAGAATTAAGTTATGCTTATCCTTCACCAATTAAATTGACGACAATCAACGGATTTGGCATACTACTTATTCTCGTAGAAAGGATTAAAAGAGATATAGCGTAAACTTGAGAAGGTCTTCAACGAACCACCGGTAGGATTGGAACAACAAATGAATTGATATGATGAACAAGGAAGAGAGATCTTGAAAGAACCACCGTAAGAATTGAAAATGATCGAAGTAGGGGTGCATCACCGGTAAGAATTAGCAAATGAACGAAGGTGCTTGAGACAAACTAGATACATGAGAACAAAGAGATCAAGAACTGATTAGAGGATATTTGATAGATGCACCGGCAAGATAGGAGAATGATAACTGACGGCTGAGAATGAATAAACCTGAATTGATGGACTCCGGATGACAAACTGAGAAGAATCTTGAATATCTCCTGATGGGTGAAAAAGATTCTCACAATCGAAAACAATTATGAGAGGATGGCAACAAGCTAGCACCATGAATCTTGAAGAGAATAGAGCAAGACTAAAGAGAAACTCTTCTTCGGTCTTCAAATGATGAGAATGACAACGAGAAACACCACCAAGAATTATTGAGGCACACCGGAAGAATCAACAGCGAAGAGGTTGAGCCAACTATGAAAAGAATTTGAAAGATCTTGGAGAAAAGCATTTGACTAATGATAACTCATTCTTACGTCGAACTTGGAGAAGAATTTAGGATAGCTCTGGGAAAATAGAAGAGTCAGGTAAGATCCTGGGAAAAGACCTGTGGGTTAGGGCCCACTCAAAAGAACACCGTTGAAAAGATTTAAAAGAGATGTTGCACCGGTTTAATTAAATGACTTGAATGAGATACCAATCTCGAAAGAGCTTGAACGAATGCAGAGTGGAAACACGAATCTTCGAGATATCTTGAGCACTCCGGAACAATTTAATAGCGGGAGATGGATGATTAAGAGGTGCACCGGCATAAGAAAAGCATTGGAAAAAAAAGGAGTATGCTTAATACCAAAGCTTGAATTAAATCCACCGGAGAAGAAAAGAACGAGGAATGACGAACTAGTAGAACATCTTCTTGAGAACCACCGGGTAAGAACATTGACGGAAAAGAATGGAGAAACTTCCCATCAATAAAATGGATACTTGAAGAAGAAATCTTAGTCCTTGAAGAAAAACAAAAGGGAGGGAGGGTGGGGAAAACAAAGGCAACTTGGAGACGGATGAAACAAACACCGTTGAGAAGAAATGATAACTGGTCTTGCTGATGTTGAAGTGATCAGATCCACTTGAAGAGAAACACGCCGGTTGAAAAGGATTGACATGACAATCTCGATTGTCGAGAAGGATTGGTATTCACATCGGAGTATGAGAACACCATTTCGGAAAGGTATGGAATCAACACTTGACTTCGAAGCAACTCGAATACCACAACTCAAAACAAAACAAAGGATTGGCTTGCAGAATAAGCCAGAACAAACATATGATAGAGATTTCGTCCGAAGTTTTCGTGGTGGGGCCTACACGGGCTCGATCGTACAGCACCATCATGTACAAGGCAGTGCACATGACATACGAAGCGTCCCCGAGTCGGCATAGCCAAGGACTCTTTAAGACACAACGAGACCACTGTAAAATCGACCGTGAATAGGCGGACCACTAGACGTCGAACCCCAATTTCATATCATACATCCGTCGGAAAGATATCCTAAGAGCTACTTGAATTCCCACCTATGAAACTCCCGAAATTTTTAGGTTATGCAATCAGGTGTTGGGGATACAGGGGAAGCATAATATCTCACCCAAAACTAACAAATCCTACATCCAGCTGTATCCATCCTTCAACACATAACCAAGAAACCTTCGGAAATCGTCTACCTCAACCTTCGAAAAGCATCCGTTATACAAGTCATGGCAATACTCCCGTACTCACCTCAGTACTGGGTTAACGGGGTTATCTCACCAACAACTGCATAAAAGAGATTTTCGATGTCGGCGTACTAAACTCAGGTATTCCAGAACTGCAATGATAAAATTATGACGACAACACCTCAGAGCTCAACTCCCCGGGACACTTCCACTAAACCCCTGACAGGAGGCACCAAGACAATGTTCTCATCATAAAACCATCGGAACGATTCCAAGATACCCGCGTGATCCTAAAAAAAATTTTTTAGTGAAATTTGAGAAGAGAAGAGTCAAAACTCTACGTCAGGATGCCTTACCAGAGCGATGAAGAGACTGGGAAGTAAAAAGAATTCCTAACTCTCCGATATATATAATCCTAAATGACTCAAAATATTTTTCTAGACACAACTCGGCCGCTAAAAACGATCAAGCAATGGGGCTCCTAAGGTCGGGGAAGGCTCTGATTACCAACTTGTAACGCCCTCGATGCGGCTATATCTCCCACGTGTCGAAGCACGACTTAGAGGCATAACCGCATTGAAAGCAATGTCGCAAGTGAGGTAATCTTCACACAACCCATGTAATACATATGGGAAAGAGATACATAGTTGGCTTACAATTGCCACTTCACACAATTACATGAATAAAGCATTACATCATCCAGATACAATCAAGGTCCGACTACGGAACCAAAATAAAAGAAGAACCCCAAATGCGACAAAGGTCCCCGATCGACCCCAACTGGGCTCCACTACTGATCAACTAGAACGAAACAACACAAAGGGCAAGATCTTCATCGAGCTCCTCCTTGAGCTTGGTTGCGTCACCTGCTCGGTAACATAGGCACCTGCAAACTGGTTTTGGAAGTATCTGTGAGCCACGGGGACTCAGCAATCTCGCACCCGCGAGATCAAGACTATTTAAGCTTATAGGAAGGATGGAGTAATGAGGTGGAGCTGCAGCAAGCGACTAGCATATATGGTGGCTAACATACGCAAATGAGAGCGAGAAGAGAAGGCAAAGCACGGTCGATAAAAGTATGATCAAGAAGTGATCCTATAGCAACCTACGTCAAACATAACTCCAACACCGTGTTCACTTCCCGGACTCCGCCGGAAAGAGACCATCACGGTTACACACACGGTTGATGTATTTTAATTAAGGTCAACTTCGGGTTTTCTACAACCGGACGTTAACAAATTCCCATCTGCCCATAACCGCGGGCACGGCTTTCGAAAGTTCAAATCCCTGCAGGGGTGTCCCAACTTAGCCCATGACAAGCTCTCACGGTCAACGAAGGAATAGACCTCCACCCGAGACGTTCCGATCAGACTCGGTATCCCGGTACAACAAGACATTTCGACAGGGTAAAACTAAACCAGCAACACCGCCCGAATGTGCCGACAAATCCCGATAGGAGCTGCACATATCTCTTTCTCAGGGCACACTCAGATGAGCAATCCGTACAACTAAAACCAAACCTCGAGTTTCCCCGAGGGGGCGCTGCACAGGGCTCTAGTTCGGACCAACACTCAGAGGAGCACTGGCCCGGGGGGGTTAGAATAAAGATGACCCTTGAGTCTGCAGAACCCAAGGGAAGGTGGTAGGTTGTTAGTGCAAATGGTAAAACCAATGTTGGGCATTGCTGGAAGAGCTTTACTTAAGGCGAACTGTCAAGGGGTTCCCATTATAGCCCAACCGTGTAAGGAACGCAAAATCCGGGAACATAACACCGATATGACGGAAACTAGGGCGGCAAGAGTGGAACAAAACACCAGGCATAAGGCCGAGCCTTCCACCCTTTACCAAGTATATAGATGCATTAATTAAATAAGATATATTGTGATATCCCAACAAGTAAACATGTTCCAACAAGGAACAACATCTCCATGTTCCAACAAGGAACAAACTTCAATCTTCACCTGCAACTAACAACGCTATAAGAGGGGCTAAGCAAAGCGGTAACATAGCCAATCAACGGTTTGCTAGGACATGGTGGGTTAGAGGTTTGACATGGCAATTTGGGAGGCTGACAAGCAAATGGTAGGCATCGTAGCATTGGCATAGCAAGAGCGAGCAAACTAGCATAGCAAAGATAGTAGTGATTTCGAGGGTATGATCATCTTGCCTGAGATCCCGCAAGGAAGAAGAACGAGTCCATGAAGAAGACAAACGGACGTAGACGAACGAATCCTCACAACTCCGGAACGAAACCGAAGCTAACGAGAGAAGCAACCCGGAAAGAAAACAAACAACATAGTAAACAAACATCACATAAACAAGTCATGAAGCATAATCAAGTATGATGCATCTCCGGTTTAATGAGGCATGGCATGGCAAAGTGCACAAACAATCCTACAAATTAAATGGAGTTCAATATGCAACGAGGTGCATGTTGACGGAACACCACATCAATTATTTAGTTATCTCTCGTTTAAGCTACCCAACAATATTAACTATTGTTAAACATGGCAAGAGGTGAAGCATAATATAAACTATACCATCTAAACAATTTAAATGGGGCCGGATATAAAAACAACAAATCCGGTAAATCCCCATATGCATTTAGCAATTTAATGCAACAACAAGTTTAAACATTTTAAATGTTGTCATCATGATGCGGATGACATATACAAGTTTTATGCAATTTTATGAAAATGTTGACATGAGCATGTTAAGAAGCATTAGTCGCCATGGCGGAAGGAAAAAGGTACCACGGCGGCGAAACAAAATGGTGCCACGGCAACATATCCGAAAATGATGCCACGGCATCATATCGGTTCCGGTAGCTCATGGAGGTACCGGTGCAAAAGGAAGTGTGACGTGAGCAAGCCATGCAAGATGGTGGGGTGATCCCGGCTTCCGGGTTCCCACGGGACGGTGGCACAGCAAAAGAGGGGCATCGCAAGGACGATTCGATCACGGTGCAAAACTCGAGCATCTCATTCAACACATGCATTCGGTCCACGGCGGTCGTTCTCGGCGGTATACCTTCGAAGCGTGCAATCGGGGCGGAACGCGTTCGAAGCGGTGTAGAGGAAGTAGGCGTTCACGGGACATCGTGGAAGTAGTTGTTCGCGGGTCATCGTGGGAAGTAGTCGTACACGGCGTAGTGGAAGTCGTTGTACACGGCGACGGTAGTTGTACACGTTCGTTTCGTAGATGTCCAGGGTCGTCGGTAGAGGTACCCGTTTCGGAGAGGAACTTGTCGTATCCATGTAGTCGTTCACGTGTGACCATGGTGTAGTCGTACATGTCGGCGATAGTGGAACTTGGCGGTCTCGACGGTCATCGGGGTACTTGGCGCTTGCGGTCCAACTCCGAGGTCATAGCCGTGTAGTCGAACTTGACGAAAACAGGTCTCGCTGGGGACTTGGCGCATCCATCAGGAACTTGGTGGTGGTCTCCTCGGGTCAACAGTGATGTGCAAGTGCTAGAACGCCCGGGCCTTGGGCTGCTCAAGGCCATGGAGATGACATGCAGCAGGAGGCTGCTAGTGGAGGCAGAGCCACGACGAGGAGGTCCTGCTCCGGCAGCTGCAAGTGGTGGACGGACGCAGGCAGCAGAAAGGCTCGGGCGTGAGGGAGAAGGAGCCGACGCGAGGTGGGTGATGGAGGAGAGCATCTCACGCGCAGGGAAGGAGGTTGAGGCTGGTGCGCTGGAGAGGAAGCAGGAGCAGAGGGGCGGCGGAGCTTGACGGATCCAGGCGAGGGCACCGGTGGTCGCGGACGGGCGAAGCGATGACGAGGAGGTCGGGGAAGGTCCGGGCGCAGCGTCGGCGAGAGGGTGCAGCAGCAGAAGCTGCTGCCGGCGGCAAGGCCGAGGCGGTGCGGTTCCAGGGGCGGCGAGGAGGAGGGAGGCGAGGCCGCGGCGCTCGGCACGAGGGTGCAGCAGCTGCTGCTGTCGGCGGCGAGGTCGAGGAGGGGCACGTGGCCGCCGGAGTTGAGGACGCGGGGCGGCGTCGGGCGCGCAGGGCGAGGAGGAAGACAGGGCGCGGGGGCGGCGTCTCCCTGGTTCGGCGCGACGAGGAAGAAAGAGGAGGGGGATCGAGGGAGAGAGATGAGTGCGGCGGCCAGAGGAAGAGATGGGGATCGATGGGAGGGAGAGTGGTTCGGGCTAGGGTTACGGGGAAAGGTGGGGGCGGCTGGGCCTTGGCCTTGGGCCGGCGCGGGAGGATGGGAGGCCCAGGCTGCTGGGCTCCTTCTCTCTCTCTCTTTAAATTTTCTTTAGCAGAAAACAATTAAAGAGAAGAAAAAGAAAGAGAGGGTTAGGGAAAGGATTTGCGCATGGAGATAATTTTCCCGGACTCACAAAAATGAGCTCGATCCAGGAAAAATAGAAGTGGGCATGATCGAAAGATTAAATTCAAACTCATTTGAATTTAATTCAAATGGGTTTGAACTAGGACTTGGATTTAGAAGAGTCCAAAAATGTTGAGAATTTAGGAGGAGCCTCGATAAATGGGAAAAGAAATGTTGGCAAAGTTTGGGGACCAAACTTGAAGTAGAAAGGGAGTGGGGATTTTTCAAGTGTGTTTTGGTTAATTCCAAAAGAATGGAATATTTAATATAGCTCCCTAATATTGGAGGATATGTTATAAAGAGAAGTCACCATGTGAGTCCCTCGATTTAAATGGATCGAAAAAATCCATACAAATTATTTAGTTGAGGTTTTAAAAAATTAATGATATGATGGCATGATGACATGATGCAATGCACATGATGCAAGGATGAATGCAACAAATAAAACAAATCACACGACGAAACTCGGAATAGCCGGAAGTCTTCTGGAGCGTCGGTCTCGGGGCGTTACAGATTATATCTTCTTACATTTCTTTTATGCAAGAATGGGGCTCTATTGTCTGATCTTCTTAAGAAATATCTTTTCTTTGTTCTAAAATTTCTATTATCTCTCCTTTGTGGTTTATAATATTTGTTTTTCCTATGCCTTTATTCTCCATATGTAAGTGGTATTTGGACTATGTTATTGCAAAAATTATAATCTGATTTCTTCATAGATCTTTGGGCTTGAATACTAGTACACACCTTTCTTAATTGTTTGAAAACAAATGTTACAGCTTGAGATATGTTTACCACGTTTCCCGCCGTTTCCTTTTTATATTCTTCAAATATTATTGACCCTAGGGGATCACGCAACTTATTAAAATATCTTTCTACTACGCCTACATTAAAACCTTGTTTAGCAGTAGTAGCATTATACAAATAATGCTGGGAAAACTCTTTAATACCTTTCCAGCTAGTTAATGTTAATTTTTCTATTTCTCTTAACCTTTCATTTTGCAATGAGGTATGTCCTAATTCAGGATCTTCTGCTATGATCATATTTGAGATAACATTCGCAAAGTTATTAGGGTTACTTCCTGCCCTTTTTAATTCTTCATATTGACTAGGGTATGATTCTACCCATTGTTCCCAAAGAACTTTTACAGATTCTCCTAAAAATGTTTCAAGATATGTTAACATATCTTCTACCTTAGTGCCTATGCTATACTGATTTTGTATATATTTTTGTACTATTAAACCTTTCCATATGCTGATTATATTCGGCCAATCTATTGGGTCATGAGCTGCTAGGTTTAATATAGCACCATCATTTTTATAATTTTGGAACTGCACTGGTTTTTCAAAATCTCTTCTTTTAGTACCCATGTATCTATATTGTCCCGGGATATATGTAGGTTGGTAATCATCTTTTTCTGGAGGCCATTGTCCAGCTGTCCTGGTAGGTCTCTCTCTTTCTCCTTCTCTTTTTATAGATGATTCACCATATCCCCTTCTTCTTTTACCACTACTTTCTACTTCCATGGCTTCCATTGCATTGTCTAAATTATGTAGTCCCACATCATCTAGTGAGTTATAGAAATCACTATTTTGTTCTGAATCATCATATCTTTCATCTTCTAACCACATTTCTTTTATTAATTCCTCCTCTTCCTCATAACTTTCTAATAATAACTTATTATTGATATCCCATTGCTCTTCTTCACTAACAATTTCTTCTTTTTGAATAATATTCTTATCTTTATTATTATTATTAACAACAGAATTTTTATTAATGATCGCATTTGCTTTTCTTTCTACGGATGCTAAAATTTTATCTTCCATGCTTGAACTACTAGTGACAGACATTTTATCGCTTTTTAGTTTCTTTAACCTTGCAATTTCTCGAATGATAAATAGCTCTCTTTCTCTAATTTTCGGCCAATCCTTTGTCATAGAATGACTATATTCCCATTCAATATGCTTTAGCTTCTTTTCCCAATGAATTATTTCATCATCTAAATTAGCCTTTTCCATACATTCAGATATACCTTTATTCTTATCATCATTAATTTCCGATTCTGACATAAATGATTCAGAGTCTTCTATTGATGCAGCTTTATAGTTCATAAATCGAATACTGCTACTTCCTTCACAATTTTGATAGCTTATGTAGTTTTCAGGTTGCTTTAATTCTTTTTTCTCTATTAATTCTCCTATCTTCCATTCTTCTCCTGCTCTTTCTTCAGAGCCAATTTTAAGAGGATTCATAAATTTCATACCTTTTGATTGCATACTATCAATTACGTCATTCACATTCACTCTATATCTGGAGCTACTTCTATTAGTGAGCCTTCCTATAAATTCTATACTTACTAGCAAATTTGTTCCTTTAAAATCTTCATAACCTTTAGTTTGGAAACCAAAACTCATTTTGTCAATAAATTCTTTTATGGGCATCATTAGGTCTGGAGCTATATAGGTTATTAATCTATTTTCATTCATGTCTCCTTCCAAAAATCCTAATGCTGCTTTATCTACAGATTCCCATCTTCTGTCTAATAAAGTTATCAAAACCTTCGCACCTAATTTTTTCCTTGTCATACCTTTGACTCCTATGATATACATGCCTTGATGAATATATTTGTAACCACAATATTTTAATTCATTTTCAATATTTTTGCTTACAATTCTTAAATCTACTGGATGTGTTAACACGCTTAATTCTACTTCTCGAGATATTCTGTATAGACCACTCTTACTTTCAAACATACCCATGTGATATACTTGTCGTGGCTTTATTTTTCTTAGGGTATCTTTCTGATATCTTTCTAGATCTCTTTGTATATCTATAACTTCTTCAATACTATCAATATCATCAGCTTTGCATGATAATCTATGCTTCATGGCTAAAGGTCTTGAATCTTGCCTTACTAATTGGAGAGTTTTGTCTTGTCTAAGGAAGCCTTTAGATACGTCCATTTTTCTGAATTAATATTTCTAGTAGAGGCAACTATTCCAGATGATGATAACACAATTTCTTTGTTGCTTTGAACACTTTTTAGCTTATCTAATACTTGAATTAATAGTTGGATGATTGTGTTATTTTGTCTTATTATTACTTTGGAATCTTCTTTTGGAGAGTCGTGATCTGAAAACCCGACAGGAGGTGACAGGTATTTAGCTACTTCTTTTAATGCTTGAGTATATTCGGTCATATAATTATGAGATAATCAAGGTTTTAACCTCTTGCACCAACTTTTTTATTTCAAGTATATCTTGTCTTGAATCAGTGCGTGTGAGTGACTCTTTGCCTTTACTTAAGTAACAGCCTATTGATAGCACTTCTTCTTTAATATAATCGTTATTCTTGGAAACTGTATTCTGTCTTGCTTTTGCTTCCTCTAGCTTATGTAAAGCTAGATCAATTTTATTATTCAAACCTGAATACTTATCAGCAAGCTTTTGGTATTCTTTGAATAAACTTTCAAATTTTTGGTCTAAATTATCTTGTCTTTTTCCCAAGATATGTAAAAGTTATATATCAAATCGACAACCGTATTTAACTGGCTATGAGATGAATGCCAGATATGCTCTTCAGAAGGATTTACTCTACACCTTATATTTAGATTTTCCTTAGTATTAATTACTTTACCTGCGCTAACTTCTAAGTTTAAATATTTTAACCTTTCAATGATTAAACGCTGGACCTGATACCAACTATATATATCAGTTAGGCTTCAAGTGCGTACTTGCTAGTTAAACCTATGTATAAATTATGACACTAAATACGACTAGTAAGTAGTACAGTAGCAGCACTAGTATACGTCGGTCAAATTATTCATCATGTCCACACATTGAATTGACGTGACAACATGCTGCGCGTGAGGTGACACAAGAACCCCGGCGGCGTGTTCGGGTATTCTGGACTTCAGATTTGGAGTACCACTTATTTGTCGAAATCTTTCATCATTCACTTAAAACAGTCAATTAATCATACATTGAGTACCATATAACTAGAATTACCGATGCAAGTCGAAGAAGGATTGGCCGGTGCTGCCAGCTGGCGTCAAGTTCGATCCCACGGATCAGGAGCTGATCGAGCACCTCGAGGCCAAAGTGAGTGCTGACAGCGCGAGATTTCAGTTTCTCATCGATTTGTTCATACCAACCATCGACAGCGAGCACAACATATGCTACACCCAACCTGAGAAACTTCCAGGTAAGACACCGACCGGCCGTCTACTTGCACAAACATATTCCTTTGTTTATAGCTCTATTTTTCTTTTTAGACGCAGACCTGGTGAAGCAATTACAATTTGACAGTTAATAAAAAGTGAAACAAGTGACTGCAACATGCCAAAGATGTTATGAAAATGCCAACTACGTACACTAAAACCTGTATTCCACAATACTGCAGGTATCACACTGAGTGGCCTAAGGAAGCAATTTTTCCAGCACAATTCCAGGGCGTTCAAAAGGGGCACGTGGATGCGTCGCAAGATACAGTCGGAGTGCAGCATGCACGCGATGTGGCACAAGACCGGCAATACCTTGCCGGTGATGGTCAACGGCCGGCAGACGGGCATAAAAAAAGGTTCTAGTGCTGCACACCAACAAGAACGTCGACCAGCAGAGGACCAACTGGGTGATGCACCAGTACCACCTCGGGGACCTGGAGCAAGAGAAGGAGCGGGAACTGGTCCTCTGCAAGATTTTCTACCAGACGAACACTAGGGCCAGGAGTAAAAAGATTATAAGTTAGTTAGGTATTGGTAGTTGTACTACCTTGTCGTCCGCAAGTTGGTATTGTTGTTAACGATCTTTTGGTATGAACTTGCATTTGCTTCCAACCATCATGTCGAGGGCGGCGTCGATATAAAGCTGAATCATTTGTTTCGAAACGAATTTTCAAGCACCTAATTTTTATTTGATGGGTAGCATAAGCACCCGCCGTTCGAATTCCCAGTTCTCCAATTTTTTCGAAACAAGTGCATGCACTTATTATCACAATAAAAAAACAATATCCGTGCTGCATCCCAGTTATCAGTCTGTACTTGCAGAATTCTCTCGTTTATTGAGCACGCATATTGTTTTTTCAGGTCGAGCAAGTTTCATCTGGGCTGCAGACTACCTAGGGTTGGTTTTGTTTTTAACAGGCCCAGCCCATGACGACAACGGGGCACAAAGATCCAGCAGGTATCTACTGGCCTCTGGCCCGCCAGCGTTAGTTATATTTTGTCTTACAACATCCGCAGGCGGTTTTTTACTGAATCAAACACACAGCCCAGTTCTATTTTCCTCTTGAAACGCATGTCCTACATCCGTTTTCTAATCTCTACCTATAGTTTTACTAGTTCATATACACGTATCATTATATTGAAAACATATGAAATTCCCTTTTCATATTTACATCCTTATTTTTGTTGTTTTTTTCCACCCAGCGCTGATTTTTTACCACTGGTTTTCCCTTAAACCAACTCAATTGTCCCACGTTTTATTTGCTCACAAAAACAAAACGATTTTTGTGGCAAATCAGTAAGTTCTTAAAAAATGTTTATCATTTCGGGATTACAACAGTTCGAACTCCACCGAAATATGCAAAATAAGGTTGAACTTTACCGTGGTCCTGGGCAGAAAATGGGCTGTAAGAAATTACTTAAGAATTAGCAAATGGGCTACAAATTATAAAAAATAGCAAATGGGCTTTATGTTGTCTGCCACAGATTTGGAGGCTGACTTGTGGGCCTACCAAGTTCATGCGTACACAAGGTTTCACAAAAAAGAAACTTAGTCAACAATCGACTCTACCAGCGTCAGACCGTTAGATGTCAATCTAACGGCAATCGTGCTTCTTCAGTCTCTGATCTTCCTGCCCCAGCCGCCCAAACCAGCACCGTCGGAACCGCCTGCTCCCGCCTCCCGTGGCTGGCAGTGCTGCCGGTCAGGCCTCACGGCCCATCATACTCGCATCCCTGGCCTGTCTATCCCTCTACTCACCCACACCTCCTGTTATTTTCTAGCGACAGTAGCCGAACCAGTCAACCCTCATACTCTCCACCGCGTGGGCAGCCACTGCCGTGTCTTCCCGGGCTCCATGTCGTTCCCTTCGTAAGCCTCGCCATCATCCACCGCCCTGGTGCTCTCGGTGCGGCGTGGTCAACGATGTCCATCCAACGGCCGTAGTGCTTCTTCAACCTCTGGTCTTCTTGCCCCAGCCGCCCAAAGCAGCGCCGGTCGTGCCGCATGCTCCTGCCTCCCGTGGCCGGCTGTGCTGCCGCGGAGGCCTCACCGTCCCCATACTACTCCCACCGCTGGCCAGGCCATCCCTCCACTCACCCACTCCCCCTGTTATTCTGCGGCGACGGCAGCCTCGCACTGCAGCCGAACCAGTGAACCCTCGTGCTCCTCTCCGCGTGGGCATCCACTGCTGCGTCTTCCCCGGCTCTGCGTCGTCCCCTTTCTAGCCCTCGCCGTCGTCCACCGCTGTGGTGCTCTCGGCACGGCGTGGTCAATGTGGTCAACGACCGACTTCCATCGGAAGAGTACTGTACGTGGAGAGGCTGACAGCTGGGTCCAAGGCCACTGCCCAGTTTTTTTGTGATTTGCCAAGTAAGTCGCTTTGTCAGGCCTGTTGGGCCGCAAATCTTTCAAGACGAGGAGAGCTTCATTCGGCTGGCCGAGAAAATGGCCTATCAGTAATGAGAAATGGGCTGTACATTTTTAAAACACATCAAACCGGCAATTAGTTTCAAATATCTTTTTTTCATTTGAGATTTTAAATTACATTAATTTTTATGCGTGGAGAATTTGTTGGATTTTATATTGATATACATTTATTTTTAAAATCAGTTTGAATGTGAGTCAAAATTTCGGGATTAAAAACAGTTCGGACCGCACCAAAATATGCAAAATTTCGTATAATTTTTTAACCGTGGCCACAATATGGGTTGTAATGCTAACAAAAAGAATATGAGCTCCAAAAAAAACCTTAAAAATTAGCAAATGGGCTGTAAATTATTAGAAATAATGGCAGATGGGTTGTATGATGTTTTCCACAGATTTGAGGCTTTCCTAAAAAAAAGGTTGACGCACAAGCAGTGACTGTTGGATGTCCATCGAACGGCCGTCGTGCTTCTTCAATCTCTACTCTTCCTGCTCCAGCCGCTCAAACAAGCGCCGACGAGACTGCCTGCTCCCTCCTCCCCATGGCTGGCTGTGCTGCCGCGCAGGCCTCACCGCCCCATCGTACTCCCATCGCTGGCCTAGCCATCCCTCTACTCACCCACACCTGCTGTTATTCTCCGGCGATGGCAGACAAACCAGTAAACCCTCGTATAGTCGTACTCCCCTCCGCGTGGGAAACAACTGTCGAGTCTTCCCTGCCTCCGTGTCGTTCCCTTCCTAGGCCTCGCCGTCGTCCACTATCCTGGTGCTCTCGGCGCGGCCTGGTCAACGTGGTCAACGACCGACATGCATCTGAAGTGGACTGTACGTGGAGAGGCCGACAGCTAGGTCCATGGCCGCACGCAAGGAAATGCCTCCTTATTATGCGCAAAATAATGATTCCTCCACCCGACATCAGGGACCCACCGAAAGGGCCTCTGTATTTCGCGAAAAAAACGTTACCGCCGCTGACAGCTCGGACCCACCAGCTATATCTTCGCAAGCAAGGAAGCAAAAAAAATGAATACTCCCCCTGTTAGTTGGGACCCAGTATAATGGCAGGCTGACTTGTGGGCCTACTAAGTTGACGGGGATGGAGGGCTTTGTCAACTTAGTCAATATGCATGATTCTAGCTCCAGTGACCGTACGATGTCCATCCAACGGCCGTAGTGCTTCTTCAACCTCTGGTCTTCTTGCTCCAGCCGCCCAAATCAGTGCCGGTCGTGCCTCGTGCTCCTGCCTCCCATGGCCGGCTGCGATGCGGCGGAGGCCTCACTGCCCCCTACTACTCCCACGGCTGGCCAGGCCATCCCTCTACTCACCCACACCCCCTGTTATTCTACGGCGACGGCAGCCTCACACCGCAGCGAACCAGTGAACCCTCGTACTCCTCTACGCGTGGGCATCCACTGCCGCGTCTTCCCTGGCTCCGGGTCGTCCCCTTCCTAGGCCTCACCGTCGTCCACCGCCCTGGTGCTCTTGGCGCGACGTGGTCAACGTGGTCAAGGAATGGCTTCCATCGGACGTGGACTGTACGTGGAGAGGCTGACAGCTGGGTCCACGGGCGCAGCAAGGAAGTGCCTCCTTATTACACGCAAAATAATTATTCCTCCACCTGACAGTGGGGACCCACCGGACGGGCCACTGTATTTCACGAAAAAAACATTTCCCCCTGACTGCTGGGACCCACCAGCTACATCTTCGCACGCAAGGAAGTGCGTCCGGGCAAAAAAAACGATTCGCCCCCCTGACTGCTGGGACCCACCAGCTACATCTTCACAGGCAAGGAAGCGCCTGATAGTCGGGACCCACCTGGTCGAAGCGTACGTAGAGTTGTCATTTTGGTCGCGAACGTGTACGTACATACTGGTCGTTGTAGAGGCGCGCACGTGTCGTAGTAGAGGCGCGCACGTGTCATAGTAGAGGCGCGCACGTAGCATGTACACGTATGTACATCGGCGAAGGTGCAAGAAAGAAAATACGACCACGTACGTACATACGGGCAGGGTCTCGAACGCCTACTCGCGCATACGTACATGGCTGGGTCGGAACAAAGAAACAACATCGTCGTCGTGTTCATGGGGAGCCAACCGGCTGGGTCGGAACGGAATGCGTGGTCGTATTCATCGGAAGGGCTTGGACGGAACAGGCGATGGAAACGAGGCCTGGCGTACCGCACAACGGAGGAAACGGACCTCCTACGTTCGGAACGGGGTCCTGTTGATCGGGAGGGGTGTGGCGTACCGCAAAACGGAGGAAACAAACCTCCTACAGTCGAAACGGGGGTCCTGTTGATCGGGAGGGGTGTGGCGTGCCACAAAACGGAGGAAATGGACCTCCTACGGTCGAAACGGGGGTCTTGTTGATCGGGAGGGGTGTGGCGTACCGCAAAACGGGCGAAACGGACCTCCTACGATCGAAACGGGGGTCCTTTTGATCGGGAGGGGTGTGGCATACCGCAAAACGGACGAAACGGACCTCCTACGGTCGAAATGGGGGTCCTGTTCATCGGGAGGGGTGTGGCGTACCGCAAAACGGGACTCCACGGGATACTGTTCATCTCCACCGTCGACCTCCTCCAGCCTTCACGGGCTCCTGTTCATCCAGCCTCCACCGCGCGCTACTCCACCGGCTACTGTTCAACCACCCCTCCACCGTCTACTGTTCATCCAGCCCTCCATACCACGGGGTCCTGTTCAACCACCCCTCCACGGCCACCCCTCCATCGTCTACTGTTCATCCAGCCCTCCACACCACGGGGTCCTGTTCATCCAGAGGCAACGCCACCGCTCACTGTTCATCCAACCCCCCCCCCCCCCTCCCCACAATGCTCACTATTCATCCAATCGACCGGCTTCAGTTAGCAGCAGTAGCGAAGGAATCGCTCCATCAGGTTCAGTTAACAGCCATCGATCGATCTCTCGGGTTTAGTAACGCGTAGCCTGCAGTGCAATCGCTCGGGTTCAGTTAGAGCCCAACACCTCGCTCGGGTTCAGTTAAAACCAACGCCTCGCACGTGTACGAGAGAAACGCGCATGGCTCGGCCCCCGACCTCCTACCGTAACCGGCAACTCCCCGAAATTTTCCTCCCCCTCGCTTCTACCACGGTTTTTTCCGTCATGGACGGCCCAAAGAATGTCATGCAGCTGCGTCTCCGGTCCGCCCAGGACGAAAAGCCCATTATCTGTCGTGATTTTTTGTCATAAAAGTAGGAGCCCACCACATCTATGATGATACCGGGTTTTGTCACAATTATCGTCATAGAAGTGTCATATGTATGACAGAAAAAAATTCGTTCGGCCCAAAATGTCACGGATGTGTCTTTTTTTTGTAGTGATTGAGTAAGATCCTTCAAGTAAGTTGTCATCGGTGCAAGCAATAAAAATTGCTCTCTAAATATGTATGATCTATTAGTGTGAAGAAAATAAGTTTTATACGGACTTGTGATATGGAAGAAATAAAAGCGACGGACTGCATAATAAAGTTCTTTATCACAAGCGGCAATGTAAAGTGACGTTCTTTTGCATTAAAATTTTGTGCATCCAACCATAAAAGCACATGACAACCTCTGCTTCCCTCTGCGAAGGGCCTATCTTTTTTACTTTTATCTCCTACCCTTATACAAGAGTCATGGTGATCTTCACCTTTCCTTTTTACACTTTTTCTTATGGCAAACACTATGTGTTGGAGAGATCCAGGTATATATATCCACTCAGGTGTAGGTTATCATAAAGTATTATTGTTGACATTACCCTTGAGGTAAAAGGTTAGGAGGCGAAACTATAAGCCCCTATCTTTCTCTGTGTTCGACTGAAGCTTTAAACCCATAAGTATCGCGTGAGTGTTAGCAATTGTGAAAGATTAAATGATAGTTGAGTATGTGAACTTGCTAAAAGGCTCTTATATTGACTCTTTCCGATGTTATGATAAATTGCAATCGCTTCAATGACTGAGATCATAGTTTTGTTAGTTTTCAATGAAGTTTATGATTCATACTTTACCTTGTGAATGAATTGTTACTTTAGCATAAGAAATTATATGACAATATATGTTCGCGTTCTAAAGATGATCATGATGCCCTCGTGCCCGTATTTTATTTTATCAATACATCTATCTCTAAACATGTGGACATACTTTTCGATTTCGGCTTTCGCTTTAGGGCAAGCGAGGTCTAAGCTTGGGGGAGTTGATACGCCCATTTTGCATCATGCTTTTATATTGATACTAGATCATCGATGGCGCGCATTGCCGCGCCCGTCCATTATGGCAATAGAATGACAGGTATATCATGGCACAAAAATAAAATTTAAAAATAGATGTTTTTCTAAACCACTAATATAAAAAATAGATTTTAGTATCAACAATAACCATACATCTGAAGTAAAAGTGTCTAGCAAATAGTATTTTAACCAATATCATAAGAATAGTCTCTTCATTTCCAAAATAATAGCAACATAGATAATTTAACAATACACATTGCTGGAAACAAACCGAAAGATAGAAGATTTTTTTGATTGGGAAACAGCTTTAAGCAACAAGCGGAAACAATATTATCATTGAAGAACTTGAGATAAAATTCATCAAAAGTACCAAGTTAAAATCATGTATATTATATTGCAATGTATTGTGCAAAAATCAAAATGTAGGTATCGCTATCCTAGACTACACCATTGTGTGATGCTATCCTTCACTTGGTTAAATAATGAAGAAAATTCCAATGACATCCTTCACCGAATGAAGATGTAATGTGCTGAAGTCATGCATAGAAGTTCTACTGACTAAAAGAATCTTCATATGGTATGCCATTAAAAAGGGCCATATCTCATGACACGGCTAGTAAATTCTACCTTTTTCACAAGCCCAAACAGTTCAACTTTGTTCACAACATAACAATGAAGGTGATAAGTAGCATGTACAATGTAATAGCTCTTACTCATTTGCTGCACAAAATTTAAGAAAAATAGATATCATATAGAGTTGAGAACACAAAGAGAAAAATGACCAATGGAAATCAAAGAATTGTATAATCAGTAAATATACCAGGATTGTTTTGAAGCAAACGGTGCACAAACGGTGCAGCATACCGTTGGCTAATCCAGTGGATTTCTACAATACATAGTGCGATGAGCACTCACACTCCCAACAAATGAGTACACTACAACTGTTTCTAACAGGCCAAACCACTCGTGCAGTGAAAACTTCTATCATTTAGAGCAAATTATGAGATTGGTCATGAACTGAAGGCTAAATAGCCTTAAACCGAGACAAAGAAAATCGTCTCAAATTGGTAATGATAAAATCGAGGAGATGCTTGAGAATATCGAACGCAACATTTAACTAATTAGCTTTCCAAACTATGCATGAACCTTTTCAAGGCATGTTTCCTCAGAGCTTAGCCTTTTATCTAAAAACCTCATTTCTATCTTCACATGCAAAAAAGGATAGATAAACCTCAGAATGTGAAAAAAATTATATTAGCAGAAGAAAGTTTTAGTGCAACCAGAACAGGCGATATAGAAAATTGCAGAAAAATTACAATAAATAATGATCTGTAGGGGTAGTAAAAACATAAGCCCAGGCCAAAATTTAATATTTGTATAAGGGAAAGGAGGAAATAAAGACATGTCAAATATTGGCCCAAAGGGATTTCGGCAAATAATACTGCGCCAATGAAGTAGTAACTATTTATTCATGGACTATAAGATAGTCACAAATGCGAGGATACATGTTTCAAATTTATGATTTGCTACTCTTCCCCAACGCTTAATTTAAATATACAAAAACTAATAACTAATTGATGGATAGATGGAACTAAATGTTAACAACACAAGCAGGTGAATGTCAATAAATGAAAGTACCTAGTAGAAGCAAAGGTTGTTGTTCTCGTTCTTAATCGGGTACAGTTTGCGTCTCTTGAGAAGCAAGCATGTTATTGATAAAAGGACACACCAGCAAGAAGTGTGTTGGCATAAAAATATTCAGTTGTCGGTCCCTTATTTCACTACATAGTAAAAAAAATATTGTTGTAGTGGCAAAAAAATATGAAGTCTAGCCTCTCCAGGAAAAGGAAGCAACATTAAGGACATATGCAAATAAGCAGAGGTTGAAGATAAGAAATCAGTTGGCACAAGTGAAGAACCAAAGGCTATAAGAATAAATATGGGCCAATAAAAGGAACACCATGTTGCTAGCTTCAAGAAGGTAATAACAGATAATGTTGCTGACAGGTTATTTACAAACCCATATTGCATCAAAGTAGTCTGCTTAGATGTAAACAATCCTTTCTTGAACAACATTCTACAGCGTGTGCAGTTCAGAATTCTTATTGAATTTAAACTTAAATACTTCTAAATTAGAAAGTCCGAAGCGAATTCTAAACTTGTAATTTCAAGTCTATATTAACCGCTTCACCAAATATACAGTTTATGATTGAACTGTTTTCTTTTGAGAGACTTGCCTGAATATTACGGGTGCAGTACATTGTCCCTTTTCAGTTTTGTTTCTATACAAATTTGGGACTTTCATTGTACTGCTCTTATCATTACATAAATGCATCTTATGAGGTTTTGGGGGATGCAGGGTGGCGAATCGGACCAAGGAGGACAAGTTGCAGGTGGCGGTGTTGCCTCAGATCTGGTGCACTGCGCACCGTGCTTGGATGCTAAATAATGTCCATTCAGTTTGGTTATTTGCATCAAATTAGGAACCAATGTATAAAGTTTCTTCAACTGATATATAAATGAAGAATAAAATATAAGCAATTTTCTTAACTGTCCTGCTTTTATAAAAAGCAAAATTTCCAGCGTCGACATGATCTCTATTGTATTGTCTCAGCCCATGATCTCTACTGTATTTGCCAACATCATGTCCAGCCGCAGTGAATAAAAAAATCAAACAATACAGATAACAATCTCAAGAAGGGAAGGGGGCTTATCATGTTGACTTGGACGGATAGTTCGCTGCTAGTTGGCCGAAAAGCACTTGCTGGAAATTGAAATCAAAGGGAGTAAAGAAGGAGATGGATTTGGGGATGCACACCTTGCAAACGATCTGGCTGGACTCTGACTTCATTGTATAGTTCGATGCCACGCTGACGAGCTCACTCCGCTGGCTTCTGCCGACGCAGTGGAAATGGCCGGCCCAGCGTCGCCTCTCCCGCTCGCGGATCCTTGTCTCCAATGCCAATGCTTGACCTCCAACTATCTCCTCGCAACGGCCCCCTCCCTCCTCGATCTCCTCTACCCTCCTTCGTCTTACATTTCTTTTTAAGGATACCCTGTCTTAATTAAGGAGAGGGTTCCATGGAGAATAAAATAGGGAGCTAACACTAATAAGATGGACATTTTTTTTTGAAATCCCATTAAGATGTTCTTTGTACCTGGTGAACCCATATCTTTAGGATATAATTGACAGATTAAGAACAGGGTGTATGAGAGGACATACTCTGCATACCTCGAAGAAGCTGCAGTGTAGTTGCACTTTCATTCTGGTTGCACATTTTGATGACATGAACAACCTCCTGATGCTAGCGTTAACAGTGCCACAATGAATTGTATATTTTCTTCTCCCTGAACAGAATCACCACCAGTCAGGACGTTTGTATAGAGTTGAGTTGGGTCAGAAATCACAGGAAGTCTGTACAGATTACAATATTATCATTGGATCAATGAAATTCAGTTACTAAAGTATGAAAACTCCGGTTCAAATTTCTTGGATATTGACATCATAGATTACAAAAGGAGCTCTTGGGAAAATTCAGTCATAACTAAAGAAGAGATCTCAATACAGAAACGAATCTTAGTGTCTTTGGACAGATTCTTAATGCAGGAATCAATCTCTTCCCATCTCTTCTCTCGAACGATGATCTAAGAAATATGAGAACTTGTACATCCCATAAAGAGATGGAAAGGAGGAGAGGGGGCGTTCAAAAGGGACCCACCAGTCAAACCACAGCCAGATCTGGGCTCTGACGGGCAAAGAAGACACGGCATCCACGAAAGAAAGGAGGTGGAAACAGAAAGGGCTCCTCGTCGCTGCCGCTGCCGCTGCAAGGAACTTCGTTCATACTCTCCTCTCCTACCGCGGGAGTCTGGCGTGAGATTGGATGGCGCCGAAGGACTGCAGGAGCGGCGACTTTGGCGAGGTTAGAGCGAAAGGGACGGGGATGAACAACAGCCACGGGGATGGGGGTGGAGAGACCCTTCGGTAGGGTTTGAGGCCCAGTAGGCCAGTAGGCCCAATTGAACGTGAGACACTCAAGAAAGCCACCGGAGCAGCGGCCCGAAAAGGCCAGCGCAGCCTGACGCGCGAGTTAGCCCGCGGACGAGATTTAGGTGGGACTAACAGCGAATCCGACGGCTAAAAATGACTAAAAGTGACGATCTAACGGCTAGAAATGCTGATGGCCTAAGAGGGCTGGAAGGGTGCTCAGTTTTAATATATCTAAACTTATTGTATTATGGGTTGTTATTACACATTATAGTACAATACTCATGCCCTCTCCTTCCTTCCTCCTCTCTTTCCTTGTTGGAAACCTACTAGGAATAGGATTCCTAGTAGGAATCCTACTTGGGGCGTGCCCTATGAGGGCCGGCCGGCCTCCCCCTTGCTCCTTTATATACGGGGGCAGGGGGCACCCTAGAACACACAAGTTGATAGTTGTCTTGGCCATGTTCGGTGCTCCCTCCACAAATTTCCAGCTCGGTCATATCATTGCGGTGCTTAGGCGAAGCCCTGCATCGGTAACTTCATCAACACCGTCATCACGCCGTCCTGCTGACGAAACTCTCCCTCAACCTCAGCTGGATCTAGAGTTCGTGGGACGTCACCGAGCTGAACGTGTGCAGATCACGGAGGTGCCGTACCTTCGGTGATAGGATCGGTCGGATCGTGAAGACGTACGACTACTTCAACCGCATTGTCATAACGCTTCCGCTTTCGATCTACAAGGGTACATAGACAACACTCTCCCCTCTCGTTGCTATGCATCACCTAGATAGATCTTGTGTGATCGTAGGAATTTTTTTGAAATTACTGCGTTCCCTAACAGTGGCATCCGAGCCAGGTCTATGCGTAGATGTTATATGCACGAGCAGAACACAAAGAGTTTTGGGCGATAATAGTCATACTGCTTACCAGCATGTCATACTTTGATTCGGCGATATTATTGGATGAAGCGGCCCAGACCGACATTACGCGTACGCTTACGCGAGACTGGTTTTACCGACGTGCTTCGCACACAGGTGGCTAGTGGGTGTCTGTTTCTCCAGCTTTAGTTGAATCGAGTGTGACTACGCCCGGTCCTTGTTGAAGGTTAAAGCAGCACACTTGACGAAAAATCGTTGTGGTTTTTGATGCGTAGGTAAGAACGGTTCTTGCTAAGCCCGTAGCAGCCACGTAAAACTTGCAACAACAAAGTAGAGGACTTCTAACTTGTTTTTGCAGGGCATGTTGTGATGTGATATGGTCAAGACATGATGCTATATTTTATTGTACGAGATGATCATGTTTTGTAACAGAGTTATCGGCAACTGGCAGGAGCCATATGGTTGTCGCTTTATTGTATGAAATGCAATCGCCATGTAATTGCTTTACTTTATCACTAAGCGGTAGCGATAGTCGTAGAAGCAATAGTTGGCGAGACGACAACGATGCTACGATGGAGATCAAGGTGTCAAGCTGATGGCGATGGTGATCATGACGGTGCTTTGGAGATGGATATCAAAGGCACAAAATGATGATGGCCATATCATATCACTTATATTGATTTCATGCGATGTTTATCCTTTATGCATCTTATTTTGCTTAGTTCGACGGTAGCATTATAAGATGATCTCTCACTAAATTTCAAGGTATAAGTGTTCTCCCTGAGTATGCACCGTTACGATAGTTCATCATGCCGAGACACCACGTGATGATCGGGTGTGATAAGCTCTACGTTCACATACAACGGGTGCAAGCCAGTTTTGCACACACAGAGTACTCGAGTTAAACTTGACAAGCCTAGCATATGCAGATATGGCCTCGGAACACTGAGACCGAAAGGTCGAGCGTGAATCATATAGTAGATATGATCAACATAGTGATGTTCACCATTGAAAACTACTCCATCTCATGTGATGATCGGACATGGTTTAGTTGATTTGGATCACGTGATCACTTAGATGATTAGAGGGATGTCTATCTAAGTGGGAGTTCTTAAGTAATATGATTAATTGAACTTTAATTTATCATGAACTTAGTACCTGATAGTATTTTGCATGTCTATGTTGTTGTAGATAAATGGTCCGTGCTACTGTTCCATTGAATTTTAATGTGTTCCTAGAGAAAGCTAAGTTGAAAGATGATGGTAGCAACTACACGGACTGGTTCCGTAACTTGAGGATTATCCTCATTGTGGCACAGAAGAATTACATCCTGGAAGCACCACTGGGTGCTAGGCCTGTTGCAGATGCTACTGATGACGTTAAGAACGTCTGGCAGAGCAAAGCTATGACTACTCGATAGTTCAGTGTGCCATGCTTTACGGCTTAGAACCGAGACTTCAACAATGTTTTGAATGTCATGGAGCATATGAGATGTTCTAGGAGTTGAAGTTAATATTTCAAGCAAATGCCCGGATTGAGAGATATGAAGTCTCCAATAAGTTCTATAGCTGCAAGATGGAGGAGAATAGTTCTGTCAGTGAACATATACTCAGAATGTCTGGGTACCACAACCACTTGACTCAACTGGGAGTTAATCTTCCTGATGATAGTGTCATTGACAGAGTTCTTCAATCACTGCCACCAAGCTACAAAAGCTTCGTGATGAACTATAATATGCAATGGATGGATAATACAATTCCCGAGCTCTTCGCGATGCTAAAAGTTGTGGAGGTAGAAATCAAGAAGGAGCATCAAGTGTTGATGGTCAACAAGACCACCAGTTTCAAGAAGATGGGCAAAGGGAAGAAGGGGAACTTCAAGAAGAACGGCAAACAAGTTGTTGCTCAAGTGAAGAAGCCCAAGTCTAGACCTAAGCCTGAGACTGAGTGCTTTTACTGCAAAGGGACTGGTCACTAGAAGCGAAACTGCCCCAAGTATTTGGTGGATAAGAAGGATGGCAAAGTGAAAGGTATATTTGATATACATGTTATTGATGTGTACTTAACTAATGCTCGCAGTAGCGCCTATGTATTTTATACTGGTTCTGTTGCTCATATTTGCAACTCAAAACAGGGGCTATGGATTAAGCAAAGATTGGCTAAGGACGATGTGATGATGCGCGTGGGAAATGGTTCCAAAGTCAATGTGATCGTGGTCGGTATGCTACCTCTACATCTACCTTCGGGATTAGTTTTAGACCTGAATAATTGTTATTTGGTGCCAGCGTTGAGCATGAACATTATATCTAGATCTTGTTTGATGCGAGATGGTTATTCATTTAAATTAGAGAATAATGGTTGTTCTAATTATATGAGTAATATCTTTTATGGTCATGCACCCTTGATGAGTGGTCTATTTTTGTTGAATCTCGATAGTAGTGATACACATATTCATAGTATTGAAGCCAAAAGATATAAGTTCAATAATGATAGTGCAACTTATTTGTGGCACTGCCGTTTAGGTCATATTGGTGTAAAGCGCATGAAGAAACTCCATGCTGATGGGATTTTGGAATCACTTGATTATGAATCACTTGATTATGAATCACTTGAAACTTGCGAACCATGCCTCATGGGCAAAATGACTAAGACCCGTTCTCCGGAACTATGGAGCGAGCAACAGACTTGTTGGAAATAATACATACTGATGTATGCGGTCCAATGAGTGTTGATGCTCGCAGTGGGTATCGTTATTTTCTAACCTTCACAGATGATTTGAGCAGATATGGGTATATCTACTTGATGAAACATAAGTCTAAAACATTTGAAAAATTCAAAGAATTTCAGAGTGAAGTGGAAAATCATCATAACAAGAAAATAAAGTTTCTATGATCTGATCGTGGAGGAGAATATTTGAGTTACAAGTTTGGTCTTCATTTGAAACAATGTGGAATAGTTTCGCAACTCACGCCACCTGGAACACCACAGCGTAATAGTGTGTCCAAATGTCGTAACCGCACTTTATTGGATATGGTGTGATCTATGATGTCTCTTACTGATTTACCGCTATCGTTTGGGGCTATGCTTTAGAGACGGTTGCATTCACATTAAATAGGGCACCATCTAAATCCGTTGAGATGACACCTTATGAACTGTGGTTTGGCAAGAAACCCAAGTTGTCGTTTCTGAAAGTTTGGGGCTGCGATGCTTATGTGAAAAAGCTTCAACCTGATAAGCTCGAACCCAAATCGAAGAAATGTGTCTTCATAGGATACCCAAAGGAGACTATTGGGTACACCTACTATCACAGATCCGAAGGCAAGATATTTGTTGCTAAGAATGGATCCTTTCTAGAGAAGGAGTTTCTCTCGAAAGAAGTGAGTGGGAGGAAAGTAGAACTTGATGAGGTAATTGTACCTTCTCCCTAATTGGAAAGTAGTTCATCACAGAAATCAGTTCCAGTGACTCCTACACCAATTAGTGAGGAAGCTAATGATAGTGATCATGAAACTTCAGATCAAGTTACTGCTGAACCTCGTAGGTCTACCAGAATAAGATCCGCACCAGAGTGGTACGGTAATCCTGTTCTGGACGTCATGTTACTAGACCATAACAAACCTACGAACTATGAGGAAGCGATGATGAGCCCAGATTCCGCGAAATGGCTTGAGACCATGAAATCTGAGATGGGATCCATTGTATGAGAACAAAGTGTGGAATTTGGTTGACTTGCCCGATGATCGGCAAGTCATCGAGAATAAATGGATCTTCAAGAAGAAGACTAACACTGACGGTAATGTTACTATCTACAAAGCTCGACTTATTGTGAAAGGTTTACGACAAGTTCAAGGAGTTGACTACGACGAGACTTTCTCGCCCGTAGCTATGCTTAAGTCTGTCCGAATCATGTTAGCAATTGCCGCATTTTATGATTATGAAATTTGGCAAATGGATGTCAAAACTGCATTCCTGAATGGATTTCTGGAAGAAGAGTTGTATATGATGCAACCAGAAGGTTTTGTCGATCCAAAGGATGCTAACAAAGTGTGCAAGCTCCAGCGATCCATTTATAGACTATGATACGTCTCCAACGTATCTATAATTTATGAAGTATTCATGCTATTATATTACCCATCTATGGTGTTTTATATGCATTTATATATCATTTTATATGATTTTTGGGACTAACCTATTGACCTAGAGCCCGGTGCCAATTTCTGTTTTCTCCTTGTTTTGTGTTTTACAGAAAAGGGATACCAAACGGAGTCCAAATGACGTGCCAATTTTTGAGGATTTTTTATGGACCAAAAGAAGACCACGGAGCATCAGAGTTGGGCCAGAAGGGTCCCGGGCTGCCCACGAGAGAGGGGGCCACGCCCCCTTCCCTGGGGCGCGCCCCCTATCTCGTGGATAGCCCGGAGACCTTCCTGACGTGAAACCAACGCCAATAATTCCTATAAATACTGAAACTTTCGGGATTAACCTAGATCAGAAGTTCCGCCGCCGCAAGCCTCTATAGCCACGAGAATTCAATCTAGGCCCTCTCTGGCACCCTGCCGGGGGGGGGGGCCATCATCACCGGAGGCCATGGAGGAGGATCTCGGAGGGGCCATCATCTCCATGAAGGCCAACGACCAGAGGGGGAAAGCCATGGAGGAGGAAGCACGAGGGGGAGAAACTCTCCTCCTCTCTCTTGGTGGCACCGGAGTGCCATCGGGAGGGGAATCATCGCCGCGGTAATCGTCTTCATCATCATCACCATCATCATCACCATCCTCATCTCTTTTACGTGGTCCACTCTCCCGCACCCTGCTGTAATCCCTACTTGAACATGGTGCTTTATGCTACATATTATGATCCTATGATGTGTTGCCATCTTATGATGTTTTGAGTAGATATCTTTTGTCCTTGAGTTGATTAATGATCTAGATTGGTACGAGTTGTATATTTTTTTGGTGCTATCCTATGGTGCCCTCCGTGTTGCGCAAGCGTGAGGGATTCCCGCTGTAGGGTGTTGCAATACGTTCATGATTCGCTTATAGTGGGTTGCTAGAGTGACAGAAGCTTAAACCCGAGTAAGGGGGTTGTTGCGTATGGGATAAAAGGGGACTTGATGCTTTAATGGTATGGTTGGGTTTTACCTTAATGAATCTTTTAGTATTTGCGGATGCTTGCTAGAGTTTCCAATCATAAGAGCATATGATCCAAGTAGGAAAAGTATGCTAGTTTATGCCTCTCCCTCATATATGAAATTGCAATGACGACTATCGATTGCTTAGGACAATTCCGCACAACGATCCACCATTATTCCACACTCGCTACTTATATTATTTAGTATTATATTCTAACTTTATGATAATAGCACCTACTTTTATGTTTTAGCTCTCCGATTTCACACAAAGTTATCCTCTTCATACCCACAACACAGTTTTATTTCTCGTTTCTAGTTGGAAGCAAACGTTCGGTGCACGTAGAGTCGTATCAGTGGCAGATAGGGCTTGAGAGAATATTGATCTTACCTTTAGCTCCTTGTGGGTTCGACATTCCATACTTATCACTTCCACCTTTGGGAATTGCTACGATGATTCCCTGCCCTTGGGGATTATCAGACTGGTGCAAGCCTCTTGGAGTTGGAATAAACGTTTTCATAGTGTGATCAAAGCATATGGTTTTATACATACTTTTGGAGAATCCTGTATTTACAAGAAAGTGAGTGGGAGCTCTGTAGCATTTCTAATATTATATGTGGATGACATAGTGTTGATTGGAAATGATATAGAATTTCTGAGCATAAAAGGATACTTGCATAAAATCTTTTCAATGAAAGACCTCGGTGAATCTGCTTATATATTGGGCATCAAGATCTATAGAGATAGATCAAGACGCTTAATTGGACTTTCACAAAGCACATGCCTCGATAAGATTTTGAAGAAGTTCAAAATGGACCAGACAAAGAAAGGGTTCTTGCCTGTGTTACAAGGTGTGAAGTTGAGTGAGACTCAATGCTCGACCACTGCAGAAGATAGAGAGAAAATGAAAGTCATTCCCTATGCTTCAGCCATAGGTTCTATCATGTATGCAATGCTGTGTACCAGACCTGATGTGTGCCTTGCTATAAGTATAGTAGGGAGGTACCAAAGTAATCTAGGAGTGGATCACTGGACAGCAGTCAAGAACATCCTGAAATACCTGAAAATGACTAAGGACATGTTTCTTGTTTATGGAGGTGACAAAGAGCTCGTCATAAATGGTTACATCGATGCAAGCTTTGACACTGATCCGGATGACTCTAAGTCGCAAACCGAATACGTGTTTATATTGAATGGTGGAGCTGTCAGTTGGTGCAGTTCTAAGCAGAGCGTCGTGGCGGGATCTATGTGTGAAGCGGAATACATAGCTGCTTCAGAAGCAGCAAATGAAGGAGTCTGGAAGAAGGAGTTCACATCCGATCTAGGCGTCATACCTAGTGCATCGGGTCCAATGAAAATCTTTTGTGACAATACTGGAGCAATTTCCTTAGCGAAGGAATCCAGATTTCACAAGAGAACCAAGCACATCAAGAGATGCTTCAATTCCATCCGTCATCAAGTGTCAGAAGGGGACATAGAGATTTGCAAGTTACATACGGATCTGAATGTTGCAGACTCGTTAACTAAGCCTCTCTCACGAGTAAAACATGATCAACACTAAGACTCCATGGGTGTTAGAATCATTACAATGTAACCTAGATTATTGACTCTAGTGCAAGTGGGAGACTGAAGAAAATATGCCCTAGAGGCAATAATAAAGTTGTTATTTATATTTCCTTATATCATGATAAATGTTTATTATTCATGCTAGAAATGTATTAACCGGAAACTTAGTACATGTGTGAATACATAGACAAACAGAGTGTCACTAGTATGCCTCTACTTGACTAGCTCGTTGATCAAAGATGGTTAAGTTTCCTAGCCATTGACATGAGTTGTCATTTGATGAACGGGATCACATAACTAGAGAATGATGTGATTGACATGACCCATCCGTTAGCTTAGCACTATGATCGTTTAGTTTGTTGTTATTGCTTTCTTCATAACTTATACATGTTCCTATGACTATGAGATTATGCAACTCCTGAGTACCGGAGGAACACTTAGTGTGCTATCAAACGTCACAACGTAAATGGGTGATAATAAAGATGTTCTATAGGTGTTTCCGATGGTGTTTGTTGGGTTGGCATAGATCGAGATTAGGATTTGTCACTCCATGTTTTGAAGAGGTATCTCTGGGCCCTCTCGGTAATGACATCACTATAAGCCTTGCAAGCAATGTGACTAATGAGTTAATCACAGGATGATGCATTATGGAACGAGGAAAGAGACTTGCCGGTAACGAGATTGAACTAGGTATTGAGATACCGACGATCGAATCTCGGGCAAGTAACATACCGATGACAAAGGGAACAACGTATGTTGTTATGCGATTTGACCGATAAAGATCTTCGTAGAATATGTAGGAACCAATATGAGCATCCAGGTTCCGCTATTGGTTATTGACTGGAGATGAGTCTCGGTCATGTCTACATAGTTCTCGAACCCGTAGGGTCCGCATGCTTAACGTTCGATGATGATCGATATTATGAGTTTATGTGTTTTGATGTACCAAAGGTAGTTCGGAGTCCCAGATGTGATCACGGACATGACGGGGAGTCTCGAAATGGTCGAGACATAAAGATTGATATATTGGATGACTATATTTGGACACCGGAAATGTTCCGTAGAAGTTTCCGATAAAACCGGAGTGCCGAGGGTTACCGGAACCCCCCCAGGGGAACTAATGGGCCACATGGGCCTTAGTGGAGAGAGAGGGGCGGCTAGGACAGGCCGCGCGCCCCCTCCCTCTTAGGTCCGAATTGGACTACGGAGGGGGGGGGGGGGCGGCGCCTCGCTTTCCTTCTCCCTCTCTCCCTCTCCTTCCTTCCCCCTCTATTCCCTTATTGGAAACCTACTAGGAATAGGATTCCTAGTAGGAATCCTACTTGGGGCGCGCCCTATGAGGGTCGGCCGTCCTCTCCCTTGCTCCTTTATATACGGGGGCAGGGGGGCACCCTAGAACACACAAGTTGACAGTTGTCTTAGCCGTGTGCGGTGCCCCCCTCCACATATTTCCACCTCGGTCATATCGTTGCAGTGCTTAGGCAAAGCCCTGCGTCGGTAACTTCATCAACATCATCATCACGCCGTCGTGCTGACAAAACTCTCCCTTGACCTCAGCTAGATCTAGAGTTCATGGGACGTCACCGAGCTGAATGTGTGCAGATCACGGAGGTGCCGTACCTTCGGTGCTAGGACCGGTCAGATCGTGAAGACGTATGACTACTTCAACCGCGTTGTCATAACGCTTCTGCTTTCGGTCTACGAGGGTACGTAGACAACACTCTTCCCTCTCGTTGCTATGCATCACCTAGATAGATGTTGCGTGGTCGTAGGATTTTTTTTTAAATTACTGCGTTCCCGAACATCTTACACGATTATCTGCATCGACGTCGTAATCATAGAAGAACTCTGTGTTGATCTTTTCTAGCTTCTCGAAGAAATCCAGAAGCTTCTTGGCGTCATCTTGAGACTCTTCTCTAGCAAACTTATGATTCCTGCATTTCAAACGTAATGCAAACTCATCTTATCAAACAAGAAATAATTACCCACAGAATGCTCAAGTGATATGTTCTGTGACGTGCTTACTTGTTGACCCAGTCGCGGCTAGTATGACCCATGAACTGCAAACCATCGGACATATGCGATAGCGTTGACATCATCTGTGTGTGTGATTGTCCAGCTGCATGTCCTTCACCAACTGTCAATCAAAGGATCATCTCTTTTGTGTGAGTGCATGTGCAAAAGCATCCTGGGGCTTTCGAGCATCTTGTGATTGTGGTTAAGCTCAACTGTTTGTATCACAAAACTCTCATTCTTCCTCTCTTTGACTCTAATTATTGCCTTGCATCCAATCCTTTTTGATGTCTTCTCACGTTTCCGATCATAATCTGCCACAGTCTGCTTGCACGTCCCTTCTCTTGTGCAGACAATGTAGGCATTTGTTTTGTGTTTCGCCTTCCTGCATATGCCAAACCCCGCATATCTTGGATAAGTGTTGTAAAAGTCCCATGCATTGTCGTACGAGGTGAACTTCATTCCAGGGACAAGTATGAGGTTTGGCGGCATGTTTTTATCCTGCATCAAGTGCAATGCTCTATGAGACAAAGTGTACTGTTCTATTTAAATACGAGGACTGCATACGAGTTAAGAAAGCACTGCAATGTTACTATGTTTTCGGAAGAGTCGACTGTATTAGATGTTAGGCCAAACTTCACATAAAATGTCAGTGCACTGCAATGCTATCTGAATGGACAACAAATATTATTATTTTTCAGGACATAAACTTACATGTGTGTAATGTCGTTCATCCGATGCCGTTTGCAGCTCGCCGAGTTGTATTGGACATGATAGAGTTATAGCAGATATGTGTAGTTGAGGATCTCACGGTGGCAATAGTAGGAGGACTTGTACCCGCCGTTGACTTCTGACCGAGGCACCCTTGGTGGTCACAGTGTTGAACTTGATGCAGCAGGTGCACTTGGAGCTACATTTTTCGGTGCAGCATGTGCATGTCGAGCTCTATTTTGTCGTGCAGTAGGTGCACACTGAGCTTTGTTTTGTGGTGCAGCAGGTGGACGCGGTGGTAATCCAGTGTTGTGGTGATGTCTCACTGGATTGGTTTGAAATTGTTGGAGTGGCGGCACATCATCATAATCATCATCTTCTGCAACATCATGGTCAACAACATCATTGTTTTCTGTTTGGACATGCTGTCCAAATGTAGTGAACTCGTGCTTGTACTCTGGGATGAGAAATTTTATTGGCTTATCTTCATCGTCATCATCTTCATCATCCTGTTGGTGAGTGCCCTCCCACATGAAGGTGACATCGTCGCCATCTTCGACTACCTCTTCTTCATGGAAAAAAAATCTTCTTTCGAAGAGTATTGCACCATGTTTGTTGTTATGAAGAATCCTCGAGGAATCTCATGGATAACCCAGCCAGTGTCTCTTCCGGAAAAGCTTGACTCTTCCGAAAGTTGATGGTGCATGGTTTGTCAATTATGCGCGGCATTTTGTTTCTGCTCAACGTCATTTCCTACACAAAACGGCCGAGCTGCATTGTCAGGTAAAATGAACTGAATCATACGAACTGCATTGTGTTTAAAAGGGTACTGCGGATTTTGTTCTCATTTTTCAAAAATTGTCTAGAATTTCCAAATGTGTTCTAATCTTTCAAAAATTGTTAGTGTTTTTGATAAAATGTTCTCATTTTTCAAAAAATGTTCATATATCATAAGATGTTCACATATTCAAAAGATGTTCGCGTTTTACAAAAATGTTCATGATTTCAAAGCATGTTCCTGTTTTCTATTTTTGTTTGGAATTAGAAAGTTTTTTCCATACATTTTTTTCATAGATTAAAAAATGTTCGGGATTAAAAATTTGTTCAAGTTTTAAAATAACGCGGAGTAAAAAATGTTTTGAATTAAAAAATTATTTCGTTTCATTGTTTTCCTAATTTTTCATGAAACATTAAAAAATGTGTAAAGTTTGTTTTAAATGTGCCGCTTCGTTGAGATTTAAAAAATAAATCACGCTTTCCTTATAGCAGCAACAACCGTCATCTCCAGTGACTTGTGTCACACGAAATCAAAAGTCGCGAGTTCGATCCCAGGCAGCGCCTCTCTGGTTTCGGTTATTTTTTACGTCGCTCTCTCCTTCCTTTCCTCTTAGTGGGCCGGCTCAGTCGCTGGTCACTCTGTGCGTCTGCGCGCTGTTGGACGCATATAGTCACCGCAGTGCTTTTCCGCAAAGACTATTTATCGCATTAAGCGATTGTCGCGGGATGTCGCACTGAAGCGTTTTGTGTAATCGGGCTGGCCCATGTTCACGCATAAAAGGAAAAATAACATATGGGAGAAGCAGGATTCGATACCTAATCTTCTTGGAAGATCTAGCTCTGCTAGCCACTCCAACCAAGTCGGGCTCATGATAAGAATGAGAAGCGTTTTGTAGTTGAGGCGAGTTAAGCCGGGTTTCCATTTGTTTTTACAGTTTTTTTTTTCATTTTTCTCTTTGCTTTCTTTTGTTTTTTTCTTCGCCGGGCTTTTGTTTCTTTTTCGGTTTTCCTTCAAATGTTTGTTCAAAATTTTGTCAAATACTTGTTCAACATTTTCTTAAATGCTTGTTCACCCTTTTTCAAATACTTGCACACAATTTTTTCAAATGCTTGTTCAACACTTTTCAAACAACTATTCAACACTTTTCAAATACTTATTCAACATTTTTATATACATGATCAACATTTTTTCAAATACTTGTCAACATTTTTTTCAAACACATGGTCAACATTTTTCAAAATTTTGTTTCACATTTTTCAAATACTTGTTAAACATCTTTGTATACATGATCAATATTTTTTCAAATAGTTGTACAATAGTTTTTAAATACGTGTTCACCATTTTTAAAATACTTGTTCAACATTTTTATATACATGATCAACCTTTTTTAAATACTTGTACAATAGTTTTTCAAATACGTGTTCAATATTTTTCAAATACTTGTTCAATATTTTTTAAATACTCGTTCAACATTTTTCAAATCGTTTTTCTACATTTTTAAATACTCTTTCAATATTTTTCAAATGTTTATGCTAGAGTGGATTTTATACTTATATATTTAGAATATTTAAAGTATAAGCAAAACTACAAATCTAAAAGCAAAAAAGACAATAGAAAACGTAAAACAAAACTGAGAATGTGCCCAACAGCGAACCTGGGCCGGCCCATGTGCACTGCCTCTCTCATCGACGCGAGCGCTCCCCAGGTCTCGCTGAACGCGAGGAATAGAAGCGCCGCGGTGCTTTTCGAGGTAGAAGATAGACTTGCATCGCCACCGTGGGCCGGCTGCGGCCCACGGTGGAGGACCAAGGTCCATCCCAAACTAGCGGTTAAAGGGAACATAACCCTAGCAACGATGGGGCTACCCAGTCTCCCTACCCACCGCTCATTCTCGCAATAGGAGGAGCTGAGGCGGCTGGTTGCTCCCCAACGAGCAATTTGATAAAATAGCACACCTTTCCTCGTACGTTGATAAAATAGCACATCTTTCTTTTTGTTAGATTAAATGACACACTTTTCCTTCGGGGCTAGACAAAATGGCACAAACAGACATTTTTCTCAATTTTCAGGTCAGGACCTACACGTCATATTATTTTGGACGATTTTGCCCTTTGATCTGTTCTACGCAGTAAACTGGTTCAGTCGAACCTCTGTTTCGAAACAGAGCGAAAAGAAACGCAGCGAGGAAGATGGATCGCCGCCTCGCCGGCCCTGCCAATTACGTGCTCCCCTTATCTCCCGGCGCTTCGTCCCGTTTCTTCCCGTCTCCTGTCGCTCCACCCGTTCCGCCGCCGCCGCCTCATCTGGCCGTACAGGTTTCATCCCATCTTCTCTCTTGATCCGTGTTCTCTCTATACGTGATTCTTGTAATCTTCGAGTAATATTTGATGGATGAAGACACTGACTTATGCTCAAAAAAAAAAAGAAGACACTGACTTATGCTAGCTACGGTTTTTTTACTGATGCTTTTCTCTTGTACTGTATCATATTTTCTCTGCGTACATGTATGTTTGTACGATTGTTTATTCATTTACTGATGCCTTTCACTTGTTCAGCTCTACTTCCCTGCTAAAGCAAACAACTATACCAGTCAGCAGCCACCTACAGGCTTCTACAGGAGCAAGCACCTACAGCCAGCAAACGAACGTACGCTACGGCGAGCGACCGGCCTGCACTGCCACGTGCTGCAGGGGGACTTCAAGTGGCGGCGCCCTTCTTCTCCCGCATTGCGATGAAGCAGCCGCAGCCCGCAGCGCGTACGGCGGCCGCGGCGCGCGGTAAGGTGGCGGACAGGGCGGCTCGGGGACGAATCACGGCGAGATCGTGGATGGTTCCGTCGTTCCTCTGTTCCGGTGTTCTCTCATCCTCTGGATCGTCTCGTCTCCTCTCTCGATCGAACCAGTCCAAAGTGTAAAATCGTCCAAAATAATATAACGTGTAGGTCCTGACGTGGAAATTGTGAAAAAAAGTCAGTTTGTGCCATTTTATCTAACCCTGAAGGAAAAGTGTGTCATTTAATCTAATAAAAAGAAAGGTGTGCTATTTTATCAATGTACGAGGAAAGGTGTGCTATTTTATCAAATTGCTCCTCCCCTTTTGCTCCGGCTGCAATCTCATCTCGATCTCCGACCCTGATCGTCCCCAACCTCCCCCCTCCCCACACAAATCCATCCACATACCCAAGGCGGAGAGGAGAGCCAACCGATCTAGGATCCATCCACACACCGGAGAGGAAGAGCTTGACGGCTCTCGATCTGGAATCCATGGACAGCGAGCTGGCTGATTTTGCTGCTTCTTACCTCGGCGAGGAGGAAGCCGTCAAGAAGCCTGACAGCAGTCCATCCGCAGGAGAGCGGAAGGTATTGATTTTACGCAGGCCCACAATCACACAGGATCCCCCGTTCCTGAATCCCCCTGCTTATGGCTACCCGGACGGCGGTGGCGACCAGCCAAGCTTCGTCCTCATCGAGCCACACGCCTACTTTGCCGACCGCCTCAACGCCACCACCGCCGACTGCGGCTTGGAGGGTCTCGGTCTCCGGGGGAAAATCAAGGTCACCTTCTGCACCGCCCAACCGCCGCAAGTCTCCTACCTCTGCGTCCATGCCACCGACTACGACCACACCGTGTTCGCCTACCCGCCTCACATAGTCGCCACAGAGACTGAGGGCGGCCTCGTCCTTCTATCCGTAGTAGTGGGTGGCCGCCCATCCTATGCCTCGCTTCGCCTCAAACAACACTACTTTGTCTACAACGCAAGCGTCCCTGAGCTCAAGCACATCAAGCAGCCGGGCGACGACCACCCAGTCAACGATCACTCCTTTGCCATTGTGAGCAATGGCAAACCTGACTGCACCTTCGTCCTTGCCGCACAAGCTGATAGGTTTGGGCATGGCAATCCTTCTCACCTCTGCCTGTATCAATCTGGTACCAACTCCTGGAGCAAAGTGCTGGTGAATGTCGATTCAGTCCCCTACCAGCTCACCACATACAAGGCAATCACCATAAAAGGAGATTTAGGCCTAGTAGCCTGGGTCGATCTCTCACATATGATCACCTTCTGCAACGTGCTGGACAAAAGCCCCAAGCTCCGTTTCTTAAGACTACCGACCGAGCCGCAGTATGCAATTGGATCGCCGGCTGTTCGGGATGTTTCCCTCCTTAATGGCTCCATCAGGTTTGTTGAGCTGCTGCACCACGACCATGGTTGGAAGGCCACAATATGGAGCATCAAGACTGGTGTCTTCTCCAAAAAGGCTTGGCACATCCATCATGAGCTTGAGCTTGATTCCTCTGATATACCTGAACCATCGCTGCCTAAGCTGAACGTCCATGAAGGTGTCACAGCTCAGCCAACCTTGTCGACTCTCGACATTGGCCTGCCCAAGCTGAGTCTCCAAGATGATTGCATTCTTTACCTCCTAGCCAAGATTGACTATCGTGACAAGGAACACACAGCATGGGTGCTTGCTGTTGACATGAAGAACAAGACTGTCCAGAGAGTGGCCGAGTTTAGCCCCAAAAGGTCTATCGCCTTGTCCACCGGCTACGATTCAAGTAGGATCTCCAAATATCTCAAAGTTGGTCCAGGTAACTGTTTCCACCGCTGCCTTACCATCTGCCACTTCCATTGCATGCTGAATTACATTACCAGATTAATGCAAGTTCTTCTTGGTGGAGGGGTATCATCATATCACACACATAGACAGTGTAGGGTGGGTTTAGTACGAAATAAGATATGCTAGGTTAATCATACCGTTCATCTCAAAGACAGGTTTAGGATCGGTGACGTTTGGTGCTATGGATTTGGGAAGAACCTGATGAGGTGTTGAACACATTATATTATAGATACACAACACCGACAACACATGAGTGTAACATGTGGTGGAAGCAGATATACGGCCAATACTCAAGTCAAATGCTAGCATTTTGGATACCACAGTTCCTATTGTTGCGGTGAAATTCTCACCGGAACAATTAACTTTTCCTGTCACACATTTCACCTTGGGTGTTGCTGCATTCTACTACTATAAACTACTCCCTCCGGCCCATAATACAAGATGTTAACATATTATATTATGGGACGGAGGTAGTATTTACTTATAGAGCGCTACATCTTGTAAACAAGTTTGGCCTTTTTCAGCAGTCCGTTTCACAAGGAAGTCTAAAGTAGTGGTTATATATATTAGAGCCGTGCTACGAAGTTGTGCATGGATTAGCTTTTTGTTTCTTCCAAACTATTACTGAAACATGCTAAATTTGGCATGGAAGGTAAAGGCGTGAATAGGGAAATGACCTGTGATCCCCCCTTGCAAGAAGATGAGCTGGGACCGGAGAGGATGTCATTCTGATAGTGGAAGGAGTTTACATGTGAGATGAACTGGACTATATGATCTGAGAATAATGCCTATGTGTCGATGGAGGGGGTAGTGGATTATGGATGATCATCTCTCTGGACTGTCTTTCATTTGTCTGTTAATTTTAGGATTATGAATACTCTCAAGGATTCCTCACCTTGTTTTATTATATGTATCCATCTTGTCTCACCACCTATTCTTATCGCTTATCTGCAATAAGAACTTTCCATGAACTAGTATATTATGTCAGATGTACTGCCCTCTGTATTGACTGCATGCTGCTTTCTTTTGTTGGCATCATAACTTCTTTGAGTTACCATGTGTCTGGTTATGTTTGACCCAAAACTATACTTGGGTGGGTGGTGTGGATTTTATCAAAAAACTGGCCGACAGGTGAGCGAGCCATGCGGGAAGGCTTTATTGTGATATGATAATTGTTTATTTCTTCCTGTAATAATGTCTGCCTTTTGTTCCCCCCCTTTACTAGATGACCCTGGACGACTTGCTAAATCAGTGCATTTTTAGGATGATGTGAAATGTGTTATACATTTCCGTTAGACATTTGCTGCAACCACATAATCAGGAAATATGCATCAAATCCTGTCAGCCTAGGCTAAGCTTTGATTTGATAATCATTCATATATATGAAGTTAAAACACTTACGTTCATCTTTGACTACTACGGTGTTAAATGACACCTGAAAAGATAATTTGACCAGAATTATTCATTATATCAGTTTGGCCATTACTTTTGTCCCGCTACTTAGTTTTGCCATTGGAAGCTACAATTGCTGGAAAATGTCATGTGTTTGTTCAAAGATACCATTAGACACCTAAAAAATTGTATCGAATGCCATTAGACGTTGTTACATGTTATATTGCTGAAAATACCCCTAATTCAACATGTCAGCTCTTTATATCTCGCAATGATAAGTGTGAGCCCCACTTGTCACGAGTAAGTAAACAAATAATTTTAGAGGAAAATAAAAACGCTATTGGGATCAAGTGGGACGCACACTATCGTAGTGAGATAGTTATATGATCAAAATACCCCTAGCCCTACATGTCAGTTCTTTCTATCTTACAATGACAAGTTATCATTGTGAGCCTCATTTGTCAGGAGTAAGCAAATAATTTTAGAGAAAAATAAAAACGCTATTCGGACGCACACTATCATAGTGTACTAGTGGTTGGGCCGCCACCCGAGACGTGATGGTGTGCCTGGCTGCTTGTTGCTCATTTAGCTGATTTGTTTGCTCTCTAATAGGGTTAGTGTACATGTATATGTGTTGTAACCGAGAAATTATGAGTTCAGAACAACTTAAACTGATTGTAGAGATAATGTGGACCACCCATTATAGTTTTTTTTTGCATATGTTTGTATTTATAGCACAAGAAAGAAGACATACGGAGATACAGTCGGATGGTATGGAAAATGCATTACGGATAACTCTTATTACTGTCACCGCGCTCCACTGACCCGAGCTCGCCTTCCTCATCGCATGCTCGAGCAGCTGCTCATCGGCGCCACCTTTGACTCGCCATAGAGTAGTCCTCAATGTAGACCATGTCCCTCTCGACCTAGATGTAGACCTTGTGTCGGGGATATACCCCGCGGTATGACCCGGCCGGATATATGACCCGACCGGGACTTGGCGTTTCATCGGTAACCCACCCGAAGACTGGTGATTCACTGGTCTAGTGACTCACTAATGACCCCGACGGCAGGTCAGGTTGATGACAAGGCCCAAGGCCCAGTAGGCCGGCTCATGTTATGATAGCCGGCTTAAGAGAAAGACGTAAGGAGTATTCCCTTACAAAGGAAGTAAGACTAGGATTCCACTTGTAATAGATTAGTCGTAATCCTACTAGGACTTCACATGTAACCCGCCCCTTCAACTTATATAAGGAGGGGCAGGGCACCCAAAGAGGGGGAGAGTTTTTTAGACAGACAAAGTCAATAGCTCTCGGGAGAGAGGTAGCCAAAGATCACCCTTGTAATCGTGAGCACCATGATCAATATCAACGAAGCAGGATGTAGACTTTTACCTCCACTGTGAAGGGTCGAACCTGGGTAAAAAACCTCGCGTCTCTCGTCCCACTCAACCCCTCTCAAGCTACTACGTAGATGCGTTGGCCTCACGACTAAGTCCTCACACTAAGACATCTGCCGTGACAAAACCACGATAGTTGGCGCCCACCATGTGGCCCGCGTACGGTGGTTTGTGTTCTTGAAGAGATCTCTCTCAGGGGTCGAGAAGCTCGCGGTCGGCCAGATTCAAATTTCAACTGGTTTAGTTTTCATCAATAACAACGAATACCCGCCGTACCGATGCCCTCAGGCACGTCAACAACATGGCATCATGCACGTGGTTAAATTTTTTTAGTTGTGCGGTATGGTGCGCACCGTTGCGGGCGGATGATCCGGCGAGACCGGATTGAAAACGCCCTAGAGGCCAAGACGGACATCAATTCTTTTCTACAGTACTTTACCTGTTGTCGCCAAAACTGTTAAAAGCTTTATTCTCCTAACACTAATGCCCACACGTGTGGCACTTCTCCAACTCGCCCACATGTCTTGATCGCCGTCGATTCATTTTTGCATGAATCTTGACACAGGAAGGCAGATTTCGTGTGCCACGTAGGACAAGGCCGGTGTGTGGTGTGTAGTTAGCTCGCCCGCACGCCGTTTCTCCCTCGGACGACAGTGGTTTGCGGGTCGGGGCGTGCGGTGGAACTGCCGTCGCGCCCGCACGCCGCGCACGACTTCGGTTGGCCTCTCCTACGACTCGCCATTCCTCCCCTCACTACGGTTCATTACTCCCATTCGTATTCACTTCTCCCCAACCCACCATCCACATCAGTTCCATTCGATTGGAGGAGAAGACGAGAGGAGGAGGAGGCGGCAGCGGAAGAGTCGACGGCATTCGCGGCCGTTGCTGGGGTTCACCGGATCGGAGTGTCGTCGCCGGAGCAGCCGCAGTGAGAAGGTAAGGCTATCGAAGCCGGTCGCATTGCTCCCTGCGAAATCTGCCCCCTCCCTCCATGGTCACATTCCCCTCGAGCATTCTCGAGATTTCGGCGGATTGGCGGCGCTCCGGTGTCCCCGTCGGTGCAGGAGTTGCGTGCGTACCATTTAGGGCGGCATTGGGCAGTTTTCTCGCCGTCGCGGTGGTAGTCATGCCGGTGAGGCTCGCCCGGTCGGCAACCACATCCTTATATACGAGAGATTAGTTCCTGCATTTTCCTGTGCGAGTGATTTCTAGTTGTTAGTTCTGATTTTGACTTGAAGGCTATGGCCATCACTGTTCTTAGGGCGTTTTTTGTTGTTGAATTCAGGGTATGATAGTTCTATATGAACCCTAGATCTAGTTAGGTGCAATTCAAAGTGTAGGATAATGACAATCATGCAATTTCAAAACACTTTGTTTTGTCCACAACTATCATCGTTGATGGCAACTAATTTTTTGAATCAACTATGTCAGTTGCCATGTCATACGTACGATAATGTCAGTTTACGATATCCAACTCAGGGAGTGATATTTGTGTATGATTTCTATATCTAGGTAGATGCATATTTAAGTGTGGGATAATGGCAGTCACGACAATTTCATTGCATTTGTTTACCTACAACTATGGTTCTAAGTGGCAACTACTTTTGTGAACCAACTATGCCAGTTGCCATGTCATATGTAGAGTAATGGCAGTTTGACTATACAATAGACTCACTACATTGCCATGCTGTTTTGTTATAGCGCAACATATTTGATTGCATTACATGGCAACTCATTTTTTTATGATACCAGGGTGTGAGTTGCCACATTATATGTTGTAGACTGGAAGTTGTCTGTCCTATCTAAACTGCCTTAGTTGCCATATCTTTTTGTTTGTTAACATGGCAACTTGAACCTATTAGATGTGACCTGTCCTTTTACTAAGCCAATGTGCCATTTGCCACATTACATGTTGGACAATGGTAGATGGGTGTTCCTACTGTCTCAGTTGCCACTTTTATTAGTGCCAACATGGCAACTTGATTTTGCTACATGGCAACTGCTTGCCAAAGAAGCACACACACACACATCCAATTGCCATGTTTTCGTATTTGCTTCTCCATTGGTTATTTTCTGCCTATTTGTGCATGTTCAACACATGGCAATTACCTCCTTTTCAGATGCTACAACTTTGGGGTAAACATGGCAGTTTTCATTTTTGTTATCGATGATATCCAGTGAATCATTATTTCGTGCATTTCTGTCCGCATCTGTTGGCTGTGTTTTCATTTTACACTAACGTGTTTTTGTTCTTAGCGCAGCACAATGGCTCACGGTGACCATCAAGACGATGATGATGACTTCATGGAGTTACCGCCATAGAATCGTGCGACCGGTCGTACAAAAGATGGCGATGAGGACACTCTCCCCCTATGTTTTAATTTGACATCGAGTTTTCATTCTTCTATTAGAACTAATATTTTACTATATTGAACATGGCAACAAATGATCCTTTTTGTGTTATGTAAAAGTAGAAATGTCAGTGCAATAGGGCTTCGCAAGAATGCCTTACTATATTGAACGTAGGATTTACTGATGAGCAGAAGGGAGCTGCCGGTGAGATGGGGATGCAGGGTCTGATGAATGTTCGGTGCACGAACCTAGTAAATCCTGTATGCGACTGGCTCGATGAGATATATGAGTCTGCGTCTAGGGAATTCGTGATTCCGGGACGTGGCAGACTGCCTTTGGATGAGGAATCTGTGTTCTGCACTTTGGGTGTGCCCCGTGGAGAAATCAAAGTCCCGTATGAGGTGAATAATAAGATTGAGGAAGCCTTGTTTGCCCGTTTGTTTCCTGGAATGGCATCAATGCCTAATGCGACTGCGCTGTCAACTTTGCTGGAGGGCATGAAAACCCATGGCGAGGTATTTAAGATGAAGCTGCTCATGTACTTGATCTCAGCTGCCTTTGCGCCTACCACATCTCTTCGCCCAAGCAACAAGTGCTTTCCCATCCTGGTGAATGCTCTCTCTCTACTTCTTTTTCCCTACAATCTTTTAATTTTGATGTCACGCAGAAGCTAGTCACTGCCAGTTTTTGATGTTTTTATTTTGAATGCTGATGCGATATCTCTTTTGTCCTGAAATTGTGTTGTGCAGGCGAAGCTGAAAGACATTAAGAACATGAATTGGTGTAAATTCATCACAGACTTCCTACACGATGCATTCTCAAATAAGATGTACCAGAAGGAATGTCACTTGCACCTAATTGTATTTTCCCTACTCTTTTGCAAATGCTCTTATCACGGTTCATTCTTTCCTAAATCAACATTGCAGCTGTTCATAAGTGTGAACCAAATTGTTTTGCATTTTGGTATCTCTATTTGGCCATAATCTGACAACCCAGAGTTTTTGACTGATCTTTTCACTGAATTTTGTATTTCCTTTTTTTGATGGCAACCGTAGGAGATCGTGCATGGCAACCCTTTGTTTCATTTTTCTGTGACTCTTTACATGTGAAAGTGAATTTTGTTTGATCCATGGCATCTGTAGTTGCTGCCTACAAGACAATAGCATTTTTCTACAACACAAATAGTGTTCATTTCCTACATTCATTCTCTTTATACATTCTGGATGGAAACTACCATGTTGAAGTGGTGGCAACTACTAGCATAATAGGATGGCAACTGCCAACATAGCATGATGGCAACTAACATAGATATATGGCAAATCTTTCTTCCCTTCTTTTCAACTTGCGACCCAATGAAACTGCATAAGCTTTTTCTCAACATAGCATGATGGCAACTAACATACCTTGCTTTTTATTGTGAATACCATCTCATGTACTTCGATCGTCTTGATTTGTCAACTGTCAACTTTACTGAGATAGGAGGCCCGCCGCCTCCACATAAGTTTGTTGTCTCTGCGTGGACGTATGATGTTGTCAAGGCTGTGCTTGCCACAGACAGGATATCTGATACAAAATATGGGAAACTACAGGTTAGTTCTGCCTTCTTTCTTGAACGACATTATTGAATTTAGATGTTGGATATAATATGAAAAAAAAACCATACGACAACCATTTATGGCTAACAAGTGATAAATACCTTGGCAACCATGGTTGTTTGCACAATTCACCCATGTTTGACCCCATACAGCAACTCTGCCATTCCGTGTCGAAACTCCTTTTTTCCTTTTTGCAATCCATGAATTGTAGTCACTGCTCCTTATTTCTTTTGACATCTTAGTTGTTTTTGCTGTTTTTCAGCTGATGGCCAAGCATGCTATAGACTACAATGTGTTTGTCGGGCCAGAAAACTTTGGCAAGTGGATGGATGTGCATTCAGCTCCATCTTGTCCTGCTGAGGTTATCAAGGATGTTTATTTGTTTTCTGAAATTATATTTTCTTGCATTTGATATCTCTTTACAGTTGTTTTGGCTTATTTTTCTTATGCACGTGACTCTAATATGTTTGGTTGTTGTTACTTTTTGTTTTTTGCTCAGGCGAGGGCACCTGTTGAGCACCTAGTCAGACAGTTTGCTTCCAGCATGACCAGCTTGCTTGGGAAGTTGGTTGAGGGTTGGACAACACTTAATGGTTCTGATAGCAACACGGTTGCGAGGCAGTTCACATCATTTGTTGGAGAACGGACACATCGACCAACTGGTTGCGGTGGCCGGTATGACTACAACAGCTCTCAGGAGCTCCCTGACATGCAAGATGAGCTAGATGGGGATGGATTTGGTCGCGTGGATGCTGGCCTCGACAAGGACAATGACAATGACATGAGAATGTGCCACATGAAACCGATGATGATGAACATGATGAAGTTCGTGTAGGCGGTAAGAACGGTAAGGCTGCACCAAAAGTTCCTCCACCGGAGGGAGGCATCGATCAAGCTGTTGCGAGAGACATGGGGGGTTCGCTCTCAAAGAGGGGCAGGGCTCCAGATGATGCTGGGCAAGGCTCTGCTGGCAACAGGTGTAGGATCAATCCCGTAGCTGCTAGGAGGAGGTTCGACGTCTATTTAGCATTTTGTTTGTCCTTCCTTTTTAGCAACCTGACCTTTTTTTCATTTTGCTAAGTGCGCCATGATTTTTGTGTCTCACACCTAGTACCTTTTTGCCATTTTTCTATGTGCAGTGAGGCGACAGCTGGTGGACGATCAGGTAAGAAGAAACAAGCACCCACGCCAACCCGTGTTTCTGCCCGATTGAACAAGGGGGCCCCACTGCTGGTGCCACCACTTCCACTAGGTCATCTCCTCGCACATCGAAGTCCAACACCGGGGATCCTGTTGTGCTGGAAGACTTGAGGAAGACAATCAAGAGGTGGGTTCTCCCTGTTTGTTATTTGTCCTAATACTTATGTTTGATGCATTCTAAATCATATACAACCTTTTACTTGATACATTTTCTGTGGCAACTACTGTCTGCTTCCCATGGAAGCTGTCTAACTTGCCACATGGCTACTCCTATCTGTCCCACATGGCAACTGCTGTTCTTATGATCTAAATTTGTTGCATGGCAACTCCTACTTCTGCATGGCAACTGCTTACTAGACCACATGGCAAATTTTTTTCCACTCATATGGCAACTGGTAGCTTTCCACTAACTTCCACCACCTACATTTTCATGTGTTCTCATCCATACCTTGTTCTCAAATGGTAGCTCTGGCATATCACACATTTTTTCATTTTATGATGACTACCATGGCAATTATTTTGCTCACCTTTTTTTGTACTCTTCATGCGTTTTCTTGCAGGGTGAAGAAGACTACTACACGCTCGACAAAACGCACTACCAAAGACCCACTTGAACGCATTCACTCCAAGTTGTCGACAAGTGGTAAATCAGATATTCATGAGCCGCTAGTCGACAAAACTGCTGCTGCACCGTCCACTGTTCCCACTAGCTCTGATGCAAGCGGCCGACCATCTCCGTCGGTTGCAGATGTGCAGACTACAACAACATGCATCCGTATATCTGGGAGTGACGAGTCAGTATCTGCCACGACTAGATATTGCCCACCCTGGTGGCAATGAGGGATGCTGTTGTGACCCATGCCACGCGACCAACAAGTGTTGAAGTGGACGCTCCCGAGATCAACCTAAACAAGGAAGATTCCCGCTCATCTGATACAGATTCCAAGCGTGTGGCTGGTGGCACTTCTGTGTCCACAAAAGAAGGGGCTGCGGCCACATTTTAGAATGATAGGCCATCCACAGATGAGACTCATCGCACAACAGCACGAGCGGCTGGTTGCCCAGAGGCTGCTACTGCAACCGTTGCGCAAGCTGTGCTGCCACCTAGGCGGCGTAGCCCCCGCAAGCATCCTGCACAGTTATCCAATGCACTAGAGGTAGCTAAGAGCAGCAGAGTGACTCTGGTTACGTACCTTCTTCCGCACTGTTCCCACCTTGTGCCAAAAGCAATGTTGTGAGAAGACGGAAGTCCGGAATACAACAGACGCAGGTGGTAAGCCGTGCATGACTGAAGGAGGTGGACGTTCGGAGCAGACTGTGTCTTTCACCACCGTGGAGAACACCAGCTTAAATCTGCGCACTTCTAAGCTCCCTGTCAACATTGGTGTCCCCTATAGCCCAAACAGGAAGATAGGCAAGAAAGTTGTGTTTGAGACCGCTGACAGCACGCCCCGCCCTACCAATAAGCCTGATGATCATGCAGCAGACGAGGCAGACATGTTTGTTGATCTGTCACCTCTAGATTCTGCCAAACAATTTGTTCACGATCCGGCTGGTAGGTAGGAGAGGCACCCCATGGCTTTCACCCCACCGAGCTTTAGTCTTGGCATTGATCGCACTCAGGATGAACCAGTGATGCATGATCCTGCGCCTGTTGCCTTTGCTTTCCCGGCAGGTACGGCCCCAATGATGGTGCAGCCAATGGCTGGTCGCAGGAAAGCTGTGAAGTTTGCAGAGCCGATAGTGCAAGGTAAATTATTGTGTGCTTATCATTTTGTTTCTACATTTTTTTATCTGACATTTGTCACAAGCTTTTTGGTTTCTTAATTGTGATGGGAAATATCATAGGATGCACATGGCAACTACAGTTGTTGCCACGTGGCAACTTCAGTGCAATGCAAATGGCAACTGCAGTTGTTGCCCCATGGCAACTCCAATACAATTCATATGGCAACTGCAGTTGTTGCCACATGGCAACTCCAGTGCACTTTTACACATGGCAACTGCAGTCTAGACTTTTTCACAATAACTTGTTGTTTCCAAGTTTCTTAACCCATTGTTTTATTCTTGCAGCCACCCCTGAGGAGATTTTGCCGTCACTTGATGAAGCTTACCGTAGGATTGATGAGGAAGCATTGAAGAGGAGGTCCTCACGGGGTCAGGGGCAATCAATTTCTAACATGCATGCTGAGTCAGTATCCGAGGATACTGTCAGAAGTGCCACCCTGGATCTGTGAGGCAGACTAGGGTAGTTCACACACCCCAAGTGGATGATTTTGAGACTGATGTTAAGTTGACAAAGGAGCAGAACCATCCATACGATATTGTCAAGCGTTTTGGAAATGCAAGGTCGAACAACAAGCACATGAAGGAGCTGAAAGCGTAATGTCCACACCACACAACCCCTCACTTGCTTTTCTCCAATATTTTTTTACCCTTCTAGCCATGCGTTGTTTGTGTTTATTTTTATTTTTTAGTAGACATGATTCTTTCATGTTATATCATTTTCATACAACTCATGTCTGGACAGAACCAAAATCATACAATGTGATGCGACATATGTTGACCTAGGTGATCTTGCCGAGTTTGTGAGACCTACTGGTAAAATGTTGACAAATGTAGTTGCGTGTGGGATTGACTTCATCAACAGGCATATGGACATTTGTCTCGACAAGATGATCATGCAGTATAGCGTGACCTGCAAAATATGGGATGGTGACTTCCACCACAAAATCCTGAGGAAGCATTTTGCCGCGCATGGTGAATTCAAGCTCACACTGAAGAAACATGTGAGTGTTTCTTCTCGGTGTACATATTTTTTGCATGGTATGTTTTGTCAGTAGTTATACTTCATATGTGGTTTACATACTGTTTGTGACAGACGTTTCATGTGGCAACAGCTGCCATGTAAAATAAGTTTGACCGTTTAATGCAACTTATGTGGCAACTTCACTTAAAATATTAGGCAACTTTGTTTATACATGGATGGCAACTTCTTTTAATTACACATGGCAAACAACCATTTTCCATGCGTTCAGTTTAGCCACTTGATGCTTGGTTATTCATATATCTCTTACTGCATCTGGCAATAATTTTACATATCATTTTTCCAACTACATCACTCTGTTTTGATGGGAACTATCACTATTGCAGGATGCTGCTAACGCGACACTACGATCAGAGACCCTTCGAGAAATTGTGTGCGATGCAATAATCGCAAATGGTGCTGTATGAAAACTGTCAGAAATGTATAGAACGTTTGCGATGACGGATGCATCAAACACGGTTCAGGTTTTATTTGCGTGTGCGATGAAGGACATACGGTTCAGTTCAATGAACTATTTGCGATGTGGAGGAACAAAAGAAATGGATAGCCAGATGAAGGCGCGTGTGATACACAACATACGGTTCACTCGAATGAACTGTTTGTGATTAGGCAACACAAAAGAAACGGTGAGCCAGATCAAAGGTGTGTGCGATATACGACATGTGGTTCACTCGGATGAATTGTTTGCGTTGAGATATGAGAACATAAACGGTTCAAATGAACAAGATGTGTATGATACGAGGCAAACAGGTCTGTAATTGGAGACGTGTGCGAAGACTGATAACAACACATATTATTACTGCTAACAAGCCGTGTGTGTTGTGGGCCAGGCAGTAGTGGTAGACAAGGACGTGGTGGCGTACGCACATCTGGGTGACGGCGACCTTGGGACGAGAACCGGCACGAGCGAGGGTGTACTCGAGGTCGAACCCGACCACCTTGTACTTCTCCTCGACAAGCAACAGCTCCATGATGTGGATGGAGTGCTCCACCCAGACTGGGTCGTTGGTGTACACCACCGAGAGGTCCATGAACCTTCTGTGGGTGTCCAGCACGACACGCATGGTGAACTGCTGCTCATCGTCAGCAGTAGCTCGGAGCGCCATTGGAGCCGCGCAGGATACCCTCTAAGATTTTCTCGTGGTGGGTGTGCTTCTTGCAATGGTGGGGCGCGATCGAAAGGTTGAAGAGATACAAGGGTAGGTTAAATGGCCGCTGTAATAAATGGGGGCCGGCCAGCCTGTAATCGTCACGTCTTGTCACATCGTTCATAGCGGAGGATTCTATAATCCAGTGAACGCTTGACAACACCGCACCCCAGGCATGGGCTCAAAGAGCCTATTCCCGCGCTACCGCGCTGTTTACCACGCAAGCTTCCTGCCCGACTAGTTTGGCCATGCGTCGGCTAGAAGAGGGACAAATCTTGGGCATTTATTGGTAAAAAGCTTTGTAAAAACGAAGTGTGTGGAATGACTTCGGTCATAAGTTTACCCTTGGGTGATGAGGTCAAAGTTACACAGAAGGGTGATGATGGACACTCGAGTGCGATAATTAATTCTGTGCTCTACAGTGCACATGGTGGAAGAAACCAACTGTGTGCAATAATATTGAAGATCGCAGTCGAGTTAGCTATACAGATCGTGTGCTATGAGATCGACTAGGTAAACTGATTCGAGAATGGTTAATAAAATCTAAGACCATTGCATATTAAGATCAAAATAGTGCTAGCAATATACGAGTCTCATACGATGTCATTTCAACGATTGTACCACAAAAGCTCGAAATGTTACAAGGTTCAAATTCCAGAGTTATATGGCTCAAATTCGAAGATTACAAGGTTCAAACTGATATCATAAATGAAATTCAGCTCATCAGCTGCAAACACTCACGCTGATGCGCTGAACATGGATATCAGAGAGGTTCAAACTAATATCACCGCCTCTAAGTCTGGCTTCGAAACCTCACAATTTTTCCAAAGGGGCCAGCCACTGAGAAGTCATGTATGGGCTTGACCCGATGACTTCCGATTACTCTGTCATCTGAAGTTATAAAATGAAATTCAGCATTTTTGGAGCCTACTCCATTCTGCCGCAGGCGCGGACACTGATCAAAGCATTTTTGGAGCCTACTCCATTCTGCCGCAGGCGCCGACGCTGATTAATAGACCATTAATTTTTGCGAAATAAATGTAGGGCAAACCTCAATTCCTTCAGCACCCTTGCTCTGAGAACAAAGAACCTGGCAAATATAATCTCTGGTAAGGTCCCTCGGTAGGAGTTCAAAGTAATTTCTGAGAGATGTAGATCTAGGCATTCGACGTGATTGTTATATTGTATCACATTATCCACCACTGGGCCTAATCTTATTCGCAAAAGAAGAAAACGTGTTAGTGCCTACATGCAGTTTTGAACATTACTACAGGCCTAGCTATTTGGTTTGCAGGATTTGTAAAATGCACTAACATGCCATCTTCAATCTGACATGATTAACATGGGCATTTGATTACATTCTAGAAAAGTGTAGACTTCTTCACAAGAGGTTGGAGTGGATGAAAAGTTCCCTAAGAAAACTAGTACAGATGAATCCAAAGGAGAAATGCTTATTGATTGTAACCATATGGATCAAGCAACCAATATGGGGGGGCATGTATGTACTGAAATCCTCCAAAAGAACCTTCAGAAATCGTAGTACATTGTCATTGTAAACTTGGAAAAAGGTGTCACAAATTGAACTCCCTTATGGTTAACATTTAACAGGAAAGGAACATCACCTTGATATATAGCTTCTCCAGGCACGGAAAGCATCTCAGGAAACTGACAACTTGCTCCAGGTCGGGCCCGATAGATTCTAGTGCCAAGACCTTCACTGTCCGCAGTTTCGGGGTCAAGCTTGTCGGAATCATTTTCTGAATGATAGACGAACAAACATATTCAAAATTAGAAATAATGTTAATTTGTAGAAGGAGAGGTAGAAGGCGGCTGTTGTACCTAAACGGGTGTGGATCCAATAACAAGTTCGGAGTATTTGTCAGACGAGTAGCCCACCACTGTCAATTTTGGCGCGGAAATGTCATTAATTCTTGTTGGACCTTCTTGATCAACTACAAGTAATCTCTCAAGTGCAGGTGTGTCCTGGATGACCATACCGTGGTCCACCTTTTGTGATGTCTTCCTGCCACACCAGCAACACACATAAATAGTCCGGAGAGTCATGGAGGTGATGTGGAAGGTACTCAACCCATTGATCGCCTGAAGATGAAGGTACTCGAGTGTAGTACAGCCACGGAGCAGGCGCTCCATGTCACCCTTTGAGAGGCAGACAACGACGAGCTCGAGGTGCTTCAGTCATGGTAGAATAAGAGCGGGCGTGTCATTAAGGGGCGGGAAATGGCAGTTCCTGAACTTGGCGACACGCAACGTGGGCGCGAGGCGGAGTGTGGACGTTGGCAGCGATCACATATGCCCATCATCAAAAGTGAGCTCCTCGAGCTGATCTAGGGCAGGGGATCAGAACCAGTCGTCAAGCTTGGCTCGGTCCTTGCCATTGGAATAGAACTTGCCCATTCTAAGGCCTTTGGTTGGGCCAAGGTGACTGCCGAGGATCTTGGAGAATGCATCCAAGCTTCTGCGATAGCCATGGCAGAGATTGTGGGTGTCGATGAGGTCGAGAGGACTGGAGTTCCATAAGGGTCGCCACCGCCGAGAAAGGAGGGTTGTCCGCGCCCCATATTTGATTGGGAGGAGGGAGATGATGACTCTCAACATATCATCGGGGAGGCTGCTGATTAAGTCTAGGCCTGCTGGAGTCGCTTGCGGTTCTAGCTTGCCCTGCCTCCGCTTGTTGGCAGCCCTGTTCTCCACCTCTGGAGTCTCCTTGTCAGCGGCGCTTTCTGATAGAAATGGGAGTACAGGGAATATTTAGTTAAAACAGGGTAATAGAAAAGTGTATTGGTAACTAGAAGTTATTAGGTAGGAATATAGTAAGATAAGGGAATAACAATTGGTTGCTTAAATACTACACAATTCATTTGACATTGCTGGGCAAGTCAACATATGCAGATAGTTGAAAAGAAAACTTACTTCGAACAAAGTCTGGATGGATGATTTTGTCAGGGAAGTTAGCATATATCTCATGACCATGCCGTTCTATGAGCAGTGCAATTTTAGTGCCAGCTTTCAGTACATAAAACTTTGCAATTTCATTCCAAAAGCCAGTGCCAAAATAGGAGTCACCACGTTCATCAAGTCTTACAGTAGCAACGATTGTAAATCCATGGTTTGTGTGCAGTATGACATTCGTGGAGCCTTGATGTATGTAAAGGGAAAAATTGTGCACTACATAATCTGTTGCATAGCGAGGGATGTCCTGCAGAAAATGGTAGGATTGTTAAAGAAAATATGGTAACATGCAAATATGGGCCCAAATTGAAAGAACTGTACAATAGTTGAAATCAAAGGACAAAAGTCTATAATTAAACAGATAGGGTAAACATGATGTCATGGAAATATGAGAGTAATCGAAAGAACAATACATCATTAATTTGCCTAATATAGAAAGAAGAGGGGAAAAATCCCCTTTGACGTATATGGTGCATGTGGCACCTTTTATCCAAATGTAGCAATATTTAGAATATGTTCAGGAAAGTAGGCCATGCCAACTGATTTAGGGTGAGATTGAACATACCGCGCGCATCCTCATGTTATCTGGTACGATGAGATGGAATCTCTGGCGGCAGTCGCCAAGTCCTGAAGTGTCGGCGCACTGTACATTCTATGAATGAAAGAAAACCCTCAAATCTGCTTGGATAAAAATGAATTCACGGTGATTTCTGCTGGGTGATTAAAGAAGGCAGATGAACTGGGATAAGAGAGATGAGATAATATCTCGTTAAATTAGTTACCTTGTCGTCCATGAGAAAGAACCCTAAGTACGGCAGATTCCCCAACCGAGCGGAGCTGGGTCGACCGCAAGCAGCGTCGAGAAAGTCGATGGCGATAAGCGGTGGCAAGCGGAAGTGGCGAAATGCGGTGGGCTTTGCCGGCAGCCTGGCGGCGGCGGCATGCGTCGAGCTAAGTGTTTACCGCCGCGATAGGCGGTGCCATGGCATAGACGCGGAGGAGCTTGTGCAAGTGTGAATGGGGAACGTACCGGAGGGGCCAAGGGGGTGGCGGGTGGGGTGAGGGTTTTTGTGACGTGGGGATGGTGAGGGTTTTCTTTTTTCTTTTTTGAATTGGGTGGTGAGGGTTTTCTGTCCCACAAAGAATTTTGGGGGTGACGGTTTGCTAGAGCGAACCGTGTGTGATTGACGCAGCAGGAAAAATGATAGTCATTGCACACGGTTCCAATTTTGGGAACCGTGTGTGATTAACGTACTACCTCCATCCTGGTTTATTGGTCCCCCGTCATAATTTTTACCAAAATTTGGCGAAATATTTAACATACTCAGACATAGATAATAAGCGTACACGTACATAAGCATAGTTCAACCATAAGTACATAGTTCAACCATCATTAAGCATACTCAAGCGTACATAGTTCGATCCATCCCATATCTCATCTCACATGCGACCGACATGATCCTGAAGCTTCTCCAGGTACTCGGCATACGCGCCGTGCGCCACCCTGCGAGGATACTTCTGCTTGAAGGAGCCAACGACTCGTCCTCTTGCATGCGCCAGAACACTTAGATACACGTCATGAATCTTGTGGTTGCAAAATGGGCATCCATAGCCGTCGTTCTAGGTCCTAATACGCCTGTTATGCATTGCCGCATAAAGCTCCCTCAGGATTCGCCTCTTGTACCTCCTCTGGGCATCTTCATCCTCGATGTCCACATCGTCAGACAGCACCTATACATATAGTAAAACAAATTTGGCATCAAATCACTGATTACATGCCGTGAAGTAGGATTAGGAATTTATAGCTATTTATTTATACATATTCAGAGATTATGGTTAGATTTTTAAGCATAGTCGTCTATGTTTTGACCAATCTTGAAGAAAATAATGGCACAAACATATGTAGCTCATTCAAAATCAATTGTCAAGTCCTGGCTAGGAATTATTAGCATGAACACTAACCCTAGTCGGATTACTAGCAGAAATCATTTGCACAGATGAAACAACTAATCACTTATCACATGTACCATTCAAACAATCAATACACTACACGGATCTAACGAAACTTACTTAGATTTCATGGATTGGGAGAACATAACCACAAGATTTCTATTCCAAAAAGGGGGAGGCAGGAGTAACCAGAGAAACCCTATGATCTATTTGACACATAAATGGGTATAGATGACAAACCAACTGCCCTTCGTCGTCGGAGTCGTCGCCGGAGTGGTCGTCGGAGTCGTCGCCGGAGTGGTCGTCGGAGTCGGTGTGGAACTCCGCCTCCGGCTGTGGAAGCTCGACGCCGTCGACGATGTCAGGGTGCAGCGATAACTCGCCGGCGGTGACGGCAACCTCTATCTCCATCTCCATGCCGTGCTCCGGTGCTTTAGCAGCCCCGGCGTCGCCACTCCCTCCGATGGGGCGCTTTGGCAGCATACTCATACACTGACAGCTTTGAGGACTGAGAGCGGCGTCGAGGATGCAAGTGGAGAGAGAGAATTGTGTGTGCGTACCGAGGATGGGGGGTGCCGCCACTCGGGCGCACCATTAATATGGAGTAGTGGGAGTTGTGGGAGAGAGGCGGGCGGCGGTCAAACCGATGGCTCGCCTCTCGGTGAGCTTGCGCACCGAACTGCTGGCATGCCTACCAAAGTTTCACACAGCTACTCGCACGCCTCCAGATGACACTGCGCAGCGAGCACGCCTCTGTCAATTCACACACCTGCACATACGCCTCCCCGTCTGCCTGCGCGGCGGACTGCTCGCATGCGTCCCATCAACTCATGTCTGCTCGCACACCACACGGGTCGTGCGTCGACACATATATTATTTTTCTATTTGGATGATTAATGCTACCGCTTTATTGCTTAACCGAAGCATGGCACGTATCCATTGTTGGTCTAACGCTCACGGTTTGAATAAATAATCCATTTGGGATATTGGTTCCCAATTATTAATAATCTCCTGTCTGTAATTAGATAAAGATTACATCAAAACTGGTCTCAAATTTGACAAAAAAGTACAATGCCACTTTGTATTTGTGTCCATATGACAACACGATAAGTTTCATGAACTTCAAATAAGTTTTGGATGTACTAGAATTTAAAAATCAAGATTCTCAATGTTTGAAATTTGTTGCACGGGGAGTAAACATGCACCCAGTGAGACACATGTGTTTTTGCAATCCATTTAGGTGCACTCTCACGTGTGCATGTAGCTCAAATTTGATATTTGCACATTATACCTATAGAAAATCAATCAATCAATGTACTAAAATGTCTTAATGATCTCTATGGTTTTTTTGAATTAAAACGTCCCTCCTTTGGTAACATGTATGTTCACCGCGGGATAATTAATTTAACATGTGTAAGATCGAAAGTATGTCTAGAGGGGGGGGGTGATTAGACTACTTGACCAAATAAAAATCTAGCCTTTTCCCAATTTTAAGTCTTGGCAGATTTTAGCAACTTTGCACAAGTCAAGCAATCAACCTACACATGCAATTCTAAGAGTATAGCAGCGGAATGTAAAGCAATTGCACATGAAGGTAAAGGGGAGGAGTTTGAGGGAGCAAACGCAATGTAGACACAGAGATTTTTTATTCGTGGTTCCGATAGGTGGTGCTATCGTACATCCATGTTGATGGAGACTTTAACCCACGAAGGGTAACGGTTGCGCGAGTCCATGGAGGGCTCCACCCACGAAGGGTCCATGAAGAAGCAACCTTGTCTATCCCACCATGGCCATCGCCCACGAAGGACTTGCGTCACTAGGGTAGATCTTCATGAAGTAGGCGATCTCCTTGCCCGTACAAACTCCTTGGTTCAACTCCACAATCTTGACGGAGGCTCCTAAGTGACACCTAACCAATCTAGGAGACACCACTCTCCAAAAGGTAATAGATGGTGTGTTGACGATGAACTCCTTGCTCTTGTACTTCAAATGATAGTCTCCCCAACACTCAACTCTCTCTCACAGATTTGGATTTGGTGGAAAGATGATTTGAGTGGAAGGCAACTTGGGGAAGGCTAGAGATCAAGATTTATGTGGTTGGAATGGAATATCTTGACCTCAACACAAGTGTAGGTGGTTCTCTCTCAAAAAATGTATGTTGGAAGTGTAGGCATGTTCTGATGGCTCTCTCCATGAATGAAGAGTGGGTGGAGCGGTATATATAGCCTCCACACAAAATCTAACTGTTGCACACAATTTACCAAACTCGGTGGGACCGAATCAGAAAACTCGGTCAGACCGATTTAGTTCATAATGTGACCGTTAGGCATTTCGGTGGGACCGACATGTCAACTCGGTGGGACCGATTTCATTAGGGTTAGGGCATAATGTAATCTTGGTGAGACCGATTACACAAACTCAGTGGGATCGATTTTGGTAATAAGCTAACGAGAGAGTTGGTCAGGCAAACTCAATGGGACCGATTCGCTCATTTCAGTTGGACCGAAACATTACAAAGGGGAAACAGAGAGTTTGCATTGCGAATTCGGTGGGACCGATCACTCATCTCGGTTAGACCGAAATGTTACAAAGGGAAACAGAGAGTTTGCAATCCCATCTCGGTGAGACCGAGATCCCTATCAGTGAGACCGAAGTGACTAGGGTTTGTGGCAATGGCTATGTCAAGAGAACTCGGTGGCACCAGATAGAAGGTTTCGGTGGGGCCGAGTTTGACTTTTTGGTTTGGGACATATGTGGATATGAGAAAGTGGTTGAGGGTTTTTGGAGCATATCACTAAGCATTTTGAGCAAGAAACCCATTAAGCAACACCTCATCCTATTTTAATAGTATTGGCTTTTCCTATGGACTCAATGTGATCTTGGATCACTAAAATGAAAATGTAGAGCCTTGAGCTTTAGAGCTTGAGCCAATCTTTTGTCCTTAGCATTTTGAGGGGTCCACATTCCTAATCCATGCCATGTCAGTCATTGAACTTTCCTGAAATATTCATCTTGAAATAGCATTAGTTCAATGAGCTATATGTTGTTAATAATTACCAAAACCACCCAGGGATAGTTGCACTTTCAACATGCATCGTAGTTGCGGTGGATTCGAGGTGTGTGTGTGGGTGTGTGCGTCTGGGGGTGGTGGGTGGCTCGCAGTACACTACGAGTTGTGAGCCACCGTGTGGGTTGGCCGTTTTGTTAAGCAGGCTGGTGCCACATCAAAGTCGTGGAAACGTTATTTAAAACATTACACAACCCTTTCATACATAAATGTTTTGGCCACATGCAGTCGATGGTTGTCCTACACGACACTCGATACTCGTGTGTGACACTTTCTGTGGGCCCGCGAGGTCGTCGTCCATCACTTTGACAAACAACCGGCAGTGAGGTTAATTTGACCAGCAAGGTAGAATCTTTTTTGTTTGTGTTATGGTGGTATATAGTACGCGTCGAAGAGGTGGGAGGGGACTAGCATCTATACTATACGTATTGCCACAACCGGTTTTCCGGGTAATAAATTTCCAGAAAAGACCGTCGTGCTCATCAGCCCCAGGAGTACTGTTAGCTGATGAGGCTCCAACTTGATACAGAAATTCCAAGCAAAATACAAAATATGTAGTACAAGACCATTCTGGCCTGTGAGTACAACAAATGGTTTCTAGTGGTTGATGGCGGAAGCGGGTTGTGAAACATCAGTGTCTATGGGACTCCATTTCCCACGGGAACAGTTGACCAGGTTAATTCCTATCTTCGTGAGGCTGCTATCTCCATTGTGTGGGTTCCGGGGCTGGCATCGCGTCCCTTCTCTCCGAGCAAGAAAATCTGGCCAAGACAATAGCCAGGGACAAGCCAGTGAGTACTTTGAATGTACTCGCAAACATTATGAACACAGGTGTAATATAACAATGATGTGCTAAAAATATTTTATGCTCATGACGTCAGTCACAAAAGATAAATGAAACTCTGATGCGTGCAAGCACGTTATTTATAAAAATGCAATAACATGGTAGTATAAAAATTTATGAAAACAAATAACAAGCAATGCCACAGTCGGGCGTCTGAGCGACACCACATAAAAGGGCTTTAAAAGAAATGCCACAGTCGGGCGTCTGAGAGACACCACATAAAGGGCTTTAAAAGAAATGCCACAGTCGGGCGT
>NC_057804.1:126966709-126968157 GCF_018294505.1 Triticum aestivum
ATAACAAGCAATGCCACAGTCGGGCGTCTTAGCGACACCACATAAAGGGCTTTAAAAGAAATGCCACAGTCGGGCGTCTGAGCGACACCACATAAAGGGCTTTAAAAGAAATGCCACAGTCGGGCGTCTGAGCGACACCACATAAAGGGCTTTAAAAGAAATGCCACAGTCGGGCGTCTGAGCGACACCACATAAAGGGCTTTAAAAGAAATGCCTCAGTCGGGCGTCTGAGCGACACCACATAAAGGGCTTTAAAAGATAAACAATCGTAGTGAATATCCCGGAGGTAGAACTATCCCAGAGATACTCGATAATAACAATAATATCACGGGTTAGTCAACAATAATAATAATCATAGTTATCACAAGTCACGAGTAGTAATTCCATTACTGGTTTAACAGTTTCACCTCCGAAGACCGACTCTAAGACCGACACTTGACACATCCCAGACTGTAATCCTTAACCATGGACACGGCTATTCGAATAGGTTTAATCTCTGCAGAGGGTGTACTCTTTACCCACGAGTAACGGATTTCTTTAGTCCATCAGGACTAATTCCGTCTACGGTCTTTTTGTTGAAAACACACCTAACTTGCACACACCAGCTTAACTCACACGTGTCTGGAACCACCCACGACACCTGTTAAGCAAAACTCTAAGTGGGGAGGCTACAACCTCGCGTAGCATGGGATCAAATTTATATCGCGCGCTCTAAGGGGTGGCCTCCCCTCTCGGTCCCAACCGGAAACACCCATGCCCCCGGACCAGGTGGCCTGCCTACCAACTACAACCGGTATCTTCCACCATGGCCTCTCTGTACGGTGTGTGCTAGAAAGAGGTTGACAACTTACTGAACCGTACTCTACTTGCTGTAGAGACGAGTGGTAGTACGAAACAAGTATGGGGGTTACTGGAACAAGACTCGATCTACGGTCGACTCAGGAGGTTCAAGTATTCCCTGCATGATTAGTATAACGAATATATTTCATCCAACAGAGTGTGACGCCCGGGTAATTAAGCTACAGTGATCCTCTGCTAATGGTGCCACGTCACCTCGTTTATAATTGCTAATCTCGAGTTAGTTCGAAACCGATTCAAATTCAAATTCAAAAATAGGCAAACAATAAAAGTTTTCAAATATTAAAACTAAAATGTTCGGAGTGAACCAAATATTGCATAGATAATTATGATGGAGAAACCACACTTTTATAAAATGTTTAAATACTGTTAAATGAATAAAAGAGTAGCAAAAACAATTATTTTAATGCTTTAAAAATAATAAACATTTTCAAAACTAAATTGTTATAAGTATTAAACTATTGTGGCAGTGGCATAATTTGTAAAATCCTATTTAGGTGCCACTTTGGTAATTTACTAAAACTAAAATAATAGGAAACTAAAAGAAAGCAAAGTATAAAAAAAACAGAAAACAAAACTAACAAAAAAAA
>NC_057804.1:126969442-126975785 GCF_018294505.1 Triticum aestivum
GACGAGACGAATCCGGATACGCGGTCCGTTCGTCCGCCACACACCCCTAACATATCAAACTCGCAACTTTCCCCCTCCGGCTCCTCTGCCCGAAAACACGGAACCCCGGGGATACTTTCCCGGATGTTTTTCCCCCTTCACCGGTATCACCTACTACCGCGTTAGGGCACACCGAACACCGCGTATTGCCTTGTTATATTTTGTGATGCTTTGTTTGCTCTGTATTCATTATTTCTTCCCCCTCTTCTCTCCGGTAGACTACGAGACCGACGCTGATGCCACCGAGTACGACTACGTCACCGACGACCCCTCCTTTGTCTGAGCAACCAGGCAAGCCCCCCCCCTTGATCACCAGATATCGCCTATTCTACTCTATACTGCTTGCATTAGAGTAGTGTAGCATGTTACTGCTTTCGTTAATCCTATTCTGATGCATAGCCTGTCATTGTCGCTACATCTGTTGATACCTTACCTGCAATCCTATATGCTTAGTATAGGATGCTAGTTTATCATCATTGGCCCTACATTCTTGTCAGTCTGCCTTGCTATACTATCGGGCCGTGATCACTTGGGAGGTGATCACGGGCATATACTATATACTTTACACTGTTACATTACTGGTGATACTGTTTGGAGATGGGGGCTGAAGGGGCAGGTGGCTCCATCCAGGTAGTGGTGGGCCTGAGTTCCCGACTGTTACTTTGTGGCGGAGCGGCAGGGCAGGTTGAGACCACCTAGGAGACAGGTGGGCCTGGCCCTGTTCGGTGTTCGCGGACACTTAACACGCTTAACGAGATCTTGGTATTTGATCTGAGTCTGGCTACGAGCCTATACGCACTAACCATCTACGTGGGAGTAGTTATGGGTATCCCGACGTCGTGGTATCAGCCGAAGCACTTCAGACGTCAGCGACGGAGCGGCGCGCGCCGGATTGGAACGTAAGCCTGCTCTTGTATTAAGGGGGCTAGTTCTGCTTTCGGCCGCGTACGCAACGTGCAGGTGTGCTATGGGCGATGGGCCCAGACCCCTGTGCGCTTAGGTTTAGACCGGCGTGCTGGCCTCTCTGTTGAGCCTAGGTGGGGCTGCGACGTGTTGATCTTCCGAGGCCGGGCATGACCCAGGAAAGTGTGTCCGGCCAAATGGGATCGAGCGTGTTGGGCTATGTGGTGCACCCCTGCAGGGAAGTTTAATCTATTCGAATAGCCGTGATCTTCGGTAACAGGACGACTTGGAGTTGTACCTTGACCTTATGACAACTAGAACCGGATACTTAATAAAACACACCCTTCCAAGTTCCACAGACAACCCGGTGATCGCTTTTCCGCAGGGCGACGAGGAGAGGATCGCCGGGTAGGATTATGCTATGCGATGCTACTAGAGATGCTACTTGGAGACGCTACTTAGAGATGCTACTTGGAGGACTTCAATCTACTCTCTTCTACATGCTGCAAGACGGAGGCTGCCAGAAGCGTAGTCTTCGACAGGATTAGCTATCCCCCTCTTATTCTGGCATTCTGCAGTTCAGTCCACTGATATGGCCTCTTTACACATATACCCATGCATTTGTAGTGTAGCTCCTTGCTTGCGAGTACTTTGGATGAGTACTCACGGTTGCTTTCTCCCCCCTTTTTTCCCCTTTCCTTTCTTCCTGGTTGTCGCAACCAGATGTTGGAGTCCAGGGGCCAGACGCCACCGTCGACGACGACCCCTACTACACCGGAGGTGCCTACTACTACGTGCTGCCCGCTGATGACGACCAGGAGTGACCTAGGAGGATCCCAGGCAGGAGGCCTGCTCCTCTTTCGATCTGTATCCCAGTTTGTGCTAGCCATCTTATGGCACCCTGTTTAACTTATGTCTGTACTCAGATATTGTTGCTTCCGCTGACTCGTCTATGATCGAGCACTTGTATTCGAGCCCTCGAGGCCCCTGGCTTGTATTATGATGCTTGTATGACTTATTTTATTTGTAGAGTTGTGTTGTGATATCTTCCCGTGAGTCCCTGATCTTGATCGTACACATTTGCGTGCATGATTAGTGTACGATTGAATCGGGAGCGTCACAAGTTGGTATCAGAGCCGACTGCCTGTAGGAATCCCCCTTCCACACTCCTTGGCCGAAGTCGAGTCTAGTCGTTGAAAAACTTTTACTAACATGGCTGTGTGGCCCATGGGCCCACGTCGCCATCGGGAGGTATTAGGATCTTTTACTCCTCGACCTTTACTCTGGGACTCTGAACTCTCTTCTACTCGGGTTAAATGATTTCTACTAAAATCTGACTTTAGGTTCTCGAAAATACTTTCTCCCGGAGAGCCCCTTCAGTCCAGGTGATCGCCGACTGCACCAGAAGATTTCGAAGTTACTCGCCGAAACTCTTTTGAGACTTTGTGTCCGTTGCTTTTGCAATTCCCTACCATCGAAATATCCCTATGGATAAATACGTACACTTGACGTTCTTACTTTTATTCCCAGTTGATCTTGTTATTACAAGATACCCCGAAATTCTCTCTATTGATCCGAGAATATCTTGTGCCTACTGTCTTGCAATTCCTTGTCACCTGAATACCCCTATGGATAATTCTCGCACTTGTCGAGTATCCGCTTATCCCCAGTTGTTCATGTGTTTCACAAAAGTCTTCAAAATAATATTCGATCTTCCGAAAATCCTCTAGAGCCTTTGGCTCTTGAGATTCTTGTTTGCTCGCATTATGGTTAATCCCATAAGTCTCGTAGTCTTAATGACATTCCTTGTCATTATCATTTTGAGTCTGTTGACTCAATATGTTTGCGAATGCACGCAATCATCATTGATCCTTATAAATTACTTCTCTGGCTAAGATGCCATTCTTTTAACTGGAATTGGTTCTCGACCAATCCAATTGTCATTGATTGTACCCTAAGGCTATTCAACTTATCCATCCCTACTCAGAGCATTGCTTCTGATCCCTTGATTTGGAAATCATAATTCCTTTGCATTTGACAATTGAGTTAGTCAGTTGTTTCTATAATCTGATCTCCTTGCAATCTTCTTCCTCTAGTTGAGTACCGATGCTCACGTCAGATCCCTTGTGGACCACCAGATCCTTTGTTGGACTTTATCTGACAATGCCCTTCATATTCAATAACCTTGTGAGCCTTTCCTCTGATACATAATGCCTTTGGTAAATTGTATCCTCTGCTTTCTTAACCATGCTCTGTCTTCGAGCTTGAGTTAATTACTTCTAAAGATTCTGTTATATGATTCTAAGATGCCCCGATGGGTTGAACCTATACCTTCCTTAAAAACCGTATGATCCGGAAGGTTTTGACAAGTCAACCCTTCTAGTGTTTAGCAGATAATTTCCTACCATACAACTTCTTTGAGAACGAGAAGTGAATGGAAGGTTATGCATTATGGAAGTGGGAGTCGACCTTGAACTTTGTGTTCATGCCCATGGACACGATGTAGATCTTATCATTAAAGCTTCTCTTAAATTAATTATTCCCTTGGTATAAGTACATCTTATATCTGGGATCTGGCCTTTTGCAATCGTGTTTTCGACCATGATCTCCTTTAAATACCATTTCTCGTGCATGTTTAAGCACTTATCTTCTTTAGAGCAATACCCCAGTCCAAGCTCTACTTTGGACTGTCGTCGAGTATTATCCCCTGGTATCTCGAGATTATCATGGAACCGCGTAACTTCTTATGAGTTCTTCATCTAGTGCTACATTCCCACTGATTCCATTTTTTCACGGGCTCTGAGTTTTTAAACACTCAAAGAACACCGATAAGTGAATCGATTCCATACTCCGATTCAATAACTCTAAGTAATTCTTGTTGCTTATGAGTTTAATAATCCTTCACGTCATCCTAGCCTTATCAGCTATATCATTATCATGCAAAATTTTAACTGTGCTACCTGGTCCTTCTTTCGGAGCACAACTTTCGACGATGAGCTAGACTTACGTCGATCTTCCTTGTCATATCATTTCGCCTTGAACATCAAGCTTGATTTCGAGTTCGTGTCGTACCCTTGGTTTTAGTAACTTTCGCTTCATCAGTCCTTTGACTTGATGTCATCGTTATTCGATTACATCTTCATGAAACCTCTCGACAAATGTGTCGTAATCATCATCTACATTCTGAGCTCTTCCAGGAATTCAATTGAATTCATGATGGGTAATACCATCCTTGCCCCTCGATGATTCCTGTTCTCATTGACCACTTTATTACCTTTCGTTCAACACAACTTGTTCGTGTTTTGTGTAAACCTTGAGATCACTGCTACCCAGCAGTTGATCTTCCTTACCTTGGAAGTATTACCATCTCTTTTTGTCAAGAATGTGGTGAGAATTTCACCACCTCTTAATAATTCTTGATATCATAATACTACTTGCCATCTTCGTTCATTCCTTGGTCCCCGTATTGTTTTCAACCGGAATACCGACAATGGAGCTATGACGTGTGAATTCAAAACTTCTAGCAACCCTATTGCTTTGAAGTGAATGGGCGATAGTTCATTCTAAGTCCTTCGCTAATTGAATCACCATTCTGACATTGGTCGTGCAACCCAACCCATATTTCGGGCGCACCTTTCAACCAATGTTTAATTGTGTATGTTTTCCTCGAGCATACTTCCCTATATCATTTGATCTGACAAATGTTATCTCCTTGTTCACTTAATGGTGGAAATCCATCTTTTGGGAATCTCGGTGAATTGCCGTTGAGTTCACCAGACACCTCCTTGTCCTCTCCTTGGGTTAATGATGAACTCTTGTTAACGGAAGTCACTTCATAATTCATTTCCCGAGAATCTTTCAGTGTCATCCCGTCAATTGGTGTTGCACCTTTCTTCTCAGGCATCCTGAGCCTGAGGTATCCTGACACCAATCATACCTGAATCTCCGTCAGATATGATGGTTAGGACAACTTTCCAAGAGTTATGATATTGATCCTTTGATGACCCAGTAACATGATGTCATGCCTAGCACCCCCCCCCCCCCGGCTGGAGGACCTATCAATATAGATTCCTTTTCAGCAAGGTTATCCATTCATCCATGAGGAAATTGTAAGACTTATTCTACAAGTTATTCCAGATGGATCCTTCGTGATTCCAAAGTCTGATCTTCACCTGAAGGCCATGTCAATGCTATCTCGAAGCATGTCTGCGATACTCTGATTTTCAACAAGAACATCCGAAGCCCAATGCTAAATGTTTCTTGCTCAATTATCCGAACACCGTTGTATGGGTAATGTCATGAAATTTCTCTCCCCTTACCTAAAGGGTTTTCTACATTATATCCTGTCATGGATATCATGCTCTGCTTATCCTTGGGGAGGATATACCCCCGAAATATGTGTTTAAACACATTTTTCCTTTCCATTGTTCTGTTTAACCTAATGATCACATTTTCCTTTCCATGGGTCTGTTTGACCCTTCTTGTGACCTATATAATCTAAGCAGTGATAATCCCCTGCTTAGGTAAGCCCCTCGTTGTACCACTCTGTAAGTAAGACCCTATTACTATTGTTGATGACATTCCAGTAACCACCGATGGACGAGAACCTTGCCTATTGGTCCGCCTCGTTCAACGAGCAGGAAAATGGTTCTCTTCGTCCCTCGCCCTTGGTACCTATGTTGTTGCCGACATGACCCTCAGACTCTCCTCTAACATGCCTTGCTTACATGATCGTGCAAGATGTCACCAACCTTCTACTTTTAACCACATGGTGGGCCCATAACCCACAGTTTCACAGGATCAAAACCTGACCCTCCTGTACACCCCCTGTTCCCAAAGTTATTCCTCACGCTTGACTTTGTATGTAATTCACGGGCCACTTGCCTGTAGATCTATTCTGGTATCGGACGCAATACTTATACCCGTTGCTCTGAACCCTTTCGCACCCTGCTTCAGGCAATGAACGATTGCCTATCTGCTTGAAACTTCTTATTGCACCGTCTTACTTTGCTCTCGATGTGTTTCATTTGTTCAACTCGAGAGATACTCATATGTTCATACTTGGGAAACCCCCAGAAGATTTTCCCTTGTAACATCCTATCGTTGTAGAGCTGCCCCTTACCTATTCGTAAGTACGATGGAGATCCCGAAGAAAGGATGACAAATTGATCATGGTGACTTGAAGCAGTGAAATGAAGACATCAACGAAAGGGATCAACCTCTTCGAAAGGGAAGCCAAGACCGAGAAGACTCGTTAGGTTTTTCGCTACCAACACCTTCGCCCCTTACTCCACCGCTTAAATCTCGGGACGAGATTTCTTGTAGTGGAGGAGAATTGTGACGCCCGGGTAATTAAGCTACAGTGATCCTCTGCTAATGGTGCCACGTCACCTCGTTTATA